>NC_133534.1:32712216-32919716 GCF_048544455.1 Silene latifolia
AAAACAACAACCAAGGTCCCAATGCTAGATATGACTATGGGTTCCCTTTACCCATAGCCAACCAACCTCATCAAGAACCCCAAGGTGAGCTCTCTCAAGTGGAGCTTTTAAAGATGATTAAGAACATGCAACTTCAACATAGCCAAGAGATAGCTAATTTTGCAAAAGCTACTCAACAAGAACAAACAAACTTGAGAGCTACATTTCTTAAGGACATGAGGGAAATGGAATCTAGGATGGCTTCTCATGCTATGGCTAACCCTCAAAGGCCGCCCGGTGGTTTGTTGGCTCAAGGACAAAGCTCCAAAGATGCCTCAAATAGCCACCATGCTCATGCGGTAGTGCTAAGGAGTGGTTTAGAGCTTGAGGACCCTTACAAAGACCTTGAGTTGGAAGTTGATGAAGATCCCAAGGGGAATGAGGTAGAAATGGATGATGAAGAGGAAAGCTCACCCATTGAGGTTTCGGGTAAAGCTAATGAAGACAAGAAAGGAAAGAAAGCTTGTGAAGATTTGACTAGAAGAGGAATTCAAGTGGACAAGGATGGTGATGGATATGTGGAAGACCTCCCTTATGAGGAGGAAGCTATTGAAGAAATACCTTTGCAACATTCCAAAAAGGTAACAAAAAGTTCGGCTCCTCCAAAGGTATCTTCCAATTCCCAACTTGTTTCTAAAATTCCTTACCCTTCAAGAGCAATAAAGAGTAGGGAAAACCTCAAGTATGCCAAATTTTGTGATATGCTTGAGAAACTTGAGGTTACCCTACCCTTTACGGAGGTGATAATGAACATGCCAACCTACTCAAAATTTTTAAAAGACATTTTGACAAGGAAAAGACTCTTGGGTGACCAAGAAATAGTGGCTATGGAAGAAGCATGTAGTGCTCATATCCTTAACAAATTGCCCACTAAACTTGGTGATCCGGGAAGCTTTTCCATCCCTTGTGTAGTTGGCGGTGTTCCTATCTCTAGAGCTCTTTGTGACTTGGGAGCAAGTGTTAGTGTTATTCCTTTGAAAGTTGCAAAAAGGATTGACATTCAAAACTTGGCTCCCACTACCATGACCCTCCAATTGGCGGATAGGTCCGTCAAACGCCCTATGGGGGTGCTTGAGGACGTGCCCGTCAAGGTTGGAAGGTTTTTGATTCCCACCGATTTTGTTGTCCTTGATATTCCGGAGGATAGCCACACTCCCATCATCCTAGGTAGGCCATTTTTGGCTACCGGAGGAGTACTCATTGATGTGAAGAATGGGCGGCTAACCTTCCAAATTGAGGGCAACAAAATCGAATTTAACTTGCCAAATTTGATGAAAGGTCCAAGTGTAGAAAGATTGAGCACAATCGAGGTAATTGATGAAGTAGTGCACGAAGTAGCCCGTGAAGAGGCGGAGATGGAAGAGGTTTTTCAAATCTCTTTGCATGATGAGGCAATGAAAGAGGATCACGAAGTTGATGAGGAACTATTAAAGAAAGTGGAGGGCTTTCTCCCTCCAAAGGTACAACTCAAACCCTTGCCTCCCTCACTCAAATATGCTTTCCTTGATGAGGGAGAGGCCTATCCGGTGATCGTTAATGCTAACCTAAAAGAATCCCAAGAAAAGAAGCTTTTGGAAATCTTGAAAACTCATAGAGGAGCACTTGGGTATAGCATTGATGACATCAAAGGTTTAAGTCCGAGTTTGTGCATGCATAGAATAGTTTTGGAAGAGGGGAGTCAACCCAAGGTTGACGGTCTTAGGAGGATTAACCCAAAGATGGCCGAGGTGGTGAAAAATGAAGTGTTGAAACTCCTAGAGGCCGGTATTATATACCAAATTACCGATAGCAAATGGGTTAGTCCGGTCCACGTGGTACCCAAAAAGGGGGGGATACAAATGGTTGAACAAGAGGATGGCACCACCCTACCCACTAGACCCGTGACCGGGTGGCGAATGTGTATTGACTACCGCAAGCTCAATGCCGCCACCCTCAAAGACCACTTCCCAATTCCCTTCATTGACCAAATGCTAGAAAGGCTCGCGGGCCATGCATATTATTGCTTCTTAGACGGTTATTCCGGGTTTTTCCAAATTCCCATCCACCCGGATGACCAAGAGAAGACGACCTTCACTTGTCCAATAGGGGTCTATGCCTACCGTAGGATGCCATTCGGGCTTTGTAATGCGCCCGGCACCTTTCAAAGGTGCATGATGGCAATATTTTCCGATTTCCTTGAAAAAAGCATGGAAGTCTTCATGGACGACTTTAGTGTCCATGGAGACTCGTTTGAGCTTGGTCTTGAGAACTTGGCTTGTGTGTTGAAACGGTGTGAGGAGCATAACCTCGTCCTTAATTGGGAAAAGTGCCATTTCATGGTTGAGGAAGGGGTTGTCCTCGGTCACATCGTTTCAAGGAGGGGTATTGAGGTCGATGGGGCCAAAGTTGCGGTCATAGAGAACTTGTCACCCCCTTCCAATGTCAAGGGAGTGAGAAGTTTTCTAGGCCATGCCGGGTTTTATCGGCGTTTTATTAAGGATTTCTCAAAAATAGCAAAGCCCCTAACCTCATTACTCCTTAAGGATTCCCCCTTTGTGTTTGATGATTCTTGTCTTGAAGCTTTTAATAGGTTGAAGAGAGCATTGGTCACGGCACCGATAATTCGGTCTCCGGATTGGAATCTTCCCTTTGAGATAATGTGTGATGCTTCGGACTTCGCGGTTGGTGCGGTACTTGGGCAAGTTGTGGATAAAAAGCATCATGTGATATATTACACAAGCAAGACTCTTGATCAAACTCAATGTGGATATGCTACCACCGAAAAGGAAATGTTGGCAATTGTTCATGCCGTGGATTGTCATTTAAATTTTGCATATAGAATAGAGCATGCATTGCATTTTCAAAATAAAAACCAACTAAAAAATTGAAAAATGACTAAAACCACCAAAAACATGTCTTTTATTTCACTCAATTGCCCTCCCATGTAAATGAATAAGTGTGGGGAGGGCCTAAAAAAAAAAAAAACAAAAACATGCATTTTAATTTCCAATAATCAAAAATACCAAAAATATGTTATTTTTATTTTCAAAACTTCAAAAACCACCAAAAATATGTTGTTTATTTTTCCTATTCTCTCCCTATACTTTGTTCCATTGAGGACAATGTAAATTTCAAGTGTGGGGAGGGAAATATCACTTTGTGAATATTTGTTTGCACCTTTAAATTTGTTAAAAATTCAAAAATGCCAAAAAAAATTGAAAAATTTCAAAAACCACCAAAAATATTGCATTGTATATATATGTTTGTCTAACAAGTGGCGCAGGCACATACGGGACATTTGAGACATTAGGAGACTAGAAGACCGATCGGTTTAATCTTTCCTATCTCTTTCTCCTTTACTATTCTTTTCCTTTATATTGTTGGATATATGGAGGAGGATGGGCTATGTTGATGAGGATGTTCCATTTTGGAACTTGGTGTGTGTTGCTTACGTGCTGCTAGGTTTAGATAATTGCTGCATGTTTATTTATGTTGCTAGTACTTAGAAATGCATTTCGTATCTTGTGAATATGTGTTTGTTGCTTTATTTACATTTTGCATCGAGTTTGTATATAAATTTTTGAACAAAATGTGGTCTAGGAAGGGAGCATGATACCTCAATGATGATATTGTCTTGGCCTTGTCTTTCCCCTCCTATTGGCTCGCACCTTGTGACACCCTCGTTATACACGGGAAATGAGGCTAGACCGGGGAGTTTTGACCACCTTGTGAGACCATAGACCGTAGACTAGGCCCAGATTTCGACCTAGCTACTCAAATGTGAGGATTAGAGCCTCCTAGGACCGGTACATCCATACCCGGTCCCCCTTTAGGTGTGAGTAGGCTCCTCGCGTGGCATGTTACATCACGACGCATAAGCATGGCGTCCTTTCCTTTTAGACCATGAGATGTTCATTTTTATGCATATTTTGAAACAACAAGTTGCATTTCATTTTTTGAGCCTCACATTGCCAAATAAGCCTAATTTTTCGACCCTTTAGACTAGGACCGATTTTGTTTACCCCTTTTGAGCCTTGACCTTTCATTTGATACCTACGATACTAACTACAACCCAAAAACAACCGACCTTGATCAAGAAAGTTGTCTATGAGTTTTGGTAGTATGAAGAAGGGGATTTGAATCTTGGTTTAGTGGATGTGCACAATCCACTTGAGTTGAAATGATGGCTTAGTTTGATTTGCTTTGAACGAAGAGGTTTAGGAAAAAAAAAAAAAAAAAAAAAAAAAAAAGGGGTGTAATGAAAAGAAAAAAAAGGAAAAAAAAAATGCGTTGCACCTATACTTTGATTGTTGAGAAAAAGCCGAGCAACACTCCTTATGCATCATTAAAGGAGTAGAAAAAGGCGTTGCAAAATAAAAGGGAAATGATGTTTTTCCAAATAAATCGGATTTTCAAATTTTTGTGTGATTTAGGCAACTTATATCATGTTCTTTTTGATTCATTCATTTGTTGTAATAAGTTGGGAAGAAAAGGGAAATTTTGACAACTACTTGATCTTAAGCTCCAAATGATCCATAACGGTGCTTGCACCAATCCCGTTTCGACCCATCACCTAGCCCCGTTACAACCCTTGTTTCTTTTATGCATATTTTCCTTTTTTGCATCTCATTAATGGTCTTGTAGGAGTAGATTCCATGTTAGATTGCGGGCATGTCTCACGAGTCGAGTAGATGAGTGATTTTGGTTACTTTTTGCACAAAAATCACCCGTTCCAAAAACAAAATGAGAGATTAGCGAAAACCGTGAGGAAGTCGGTAGTCTTGGTTCCCTTAGTCATGGGTCAATTTGGTTGAATCTTGAGTGTGTCATGTGATTCTCGAAGGTTAGGCTTTGTTTCCCTCTTTCCCGCCTTTGAATTTGTTTCCTAGGCATTTGGTTGTCAAATTGCGGTTGCTTGAGCCACCATTAGGGCATTGACACCCCGCCGAGACTATGAGATGGTATCTCCCGACCAAAACCTTTAATCGTTCAAAGTAAAACGGCCGCTTAGATGAGGAAAGCGGTTTGATTTTTGTGCTGCATCATATATGTTGACTTGTGCTTAATTGAATGTTTGCATCAAAAATTTTGTAGCAAGACCCAACTTGCCTTGCAATAGGGCACTCTCCCCTCATGAGTGCCAAATTGTGAGTTGAAGGGGCGTTGAGTGCGCTAATACTCGATCGGCTTAAGTAGTAGTTTAGTTGAGTGATGCTTATATTGTGCACTCACTCTCCTTGTCTATTTTAGTAGGGACTTGTGCATTGATTTTGGACTTACTCGAGGACGAGTAAGGTTTAAGTGTGGGGAGGTTGATATGTGAATTATTTACACCTTATTTCCCTCTTTCTTTGACGCATTCCGGCTCATAACGAGTCGGTTTCGTGTGCCTTTCCTTGCATTTGTGCCCGATCCCCGTACTTGTCATTTTGTGTGCCCTTTTGTAGGAACCGAGTCGAGTATGAAGGAATTGGGGCAAGAAAAGGCATTCTAATGCCTTTACATGAAGAAAACGGAGATGAAGGATTTTGAAGAAGAAATCCTCTGCCGGCAGGCCGGCAGCCGGCCCACCGGTAGAGGATATGGCTATATGGAGAAAATGGAGGAAACCAGCCAAGAGAGTGTTCTCTGCCGGCAGGCCGGCAGCCGGCCCACCGGCAGGGAACTGTGGACAGCGGGCCGCCCACGGGGGCGCTTGGTGAGGAGCGAAAACAAGCGTTTGCATTTTGTATGGAGTCGCCACCAATTTTTATGGGAAATTGGAACCGTTCGAATACCTCATGTCATGTCAAGACATAAAGTAGTGACATGAACACTAAACAATCGTTACCCTTAGCATTCTATGTCTAGAATGACTCTCGTGGATGCCAATGAACACGGGTGCTCACAGAGATCTGGAGTAAGGGGTGAGGGTACGTATTAGGAAGCTCTTTTGATCGAACACCTAATCCCGCCCGCCTCGATAGCGGCCTCTACTAATGATTAGGGAAGTTATTCGTACTTGATATATCGTCGGCTATATGCATGCAATGCCACATCCATAGATTAATCCTAACATGTGAAGGTTAATACTAAGTCGGTTGACACGTAATTAGCATACAATTGGGGTCGAAGTAGGATTTAAGTTCAATTACATGTGAAAACAAACAGACAAAGAAAGAAATACAATAATTATGAATTACAATAATGAAAATTACAATAATGGAAATTACATTAATTACAACGGAATAGGCGATTTATGTCGAAAATACCTTTAAAACGGATGATTTGAGAAAAAGAATAAAAGAATAAAAATTAAAAGAATTAACGAACAGGAATTAGCGATATTACGAATAATAGTTAGTTAAAATGTAAACTAATTAAACTAGGTCAAGGCAGAAACGGAGTTCAGGGACAAAACTCATCTCGAACAGCGCAGCAGAGAGGCGCGCCCTCGGAAGAGCGCGGCGATTCTTTGCGTCGTCTTTCCAAGGGTGAGTTCTGGCTGTGAAGCCGGAACTGCAAACCGTTAATGTCGATTGATAAATTTAATGATTGATTAAATTATTACTCGGATGAAAGTGATTAGCATGTTATTTAACATATGAATGGGTCATAAAACTGTAAAACATGGATGAGACGGAATTAAGATGGATTAATACAAGATGAAATAATATTAATGAGTCAAACAAATTAAATCAATTGATTAGGTTAGATATGATGATATATGACGAATATAACAATAAACAGATGAAAACTATACCAAAGGATCGAATTCCAGAAACCCAATATGAACAAATTGAATCTCTACAACCCGGAATTGAATTAAATGACGAAAACCCGCAAATATTGATTACTTGGGATTTAAGTCGGATTTATGATGATTAAAACATATTAATGAATGATGAATCTATATACATGTGAATTATTAATGATGATTATGACGAAGAATTTAAGGAAAACGAATGAAAACAAATAAACAAAGACGAATTACAGAGGACGAGGAAGAAGAAAAAAGAAGAGAAGCTGCGGCCCTCACGAAAAAGCGCGCAGAGAAGGCTGCGCTCCTTCAAGAGGCGCAGCAGTTGCTGCGTCTTTTCTCGACTGTCAGTATTCGAAAATCCGTAAAAAAGAGTTTTAAAGACGGTTTTAGAAATCGGTTTTAATGAGGTATTTTCGATATAAATCTTACAATTGTGATATGATAAATAAAATACAATAAATAAAAGAGAGATTATACACCCTCAGACTTACATGTTGACGAAACGAGAAGGACTAAGATATCGATTAGTGATGCTCGACGCGAATGCAAAGAAAGCGCCCTCGTAAGAGGAAAACGATTGATTAATTTAAGTTGATTGAGTGTAGTTGGTCAAATTGGTCGGTCATGCAACGGAGAGGTGGTACCGGAAGGATCCGAGCTTACGTGGTCGGAAGTCCAAGCACGTAGGCGCCAATTAGTAAGAACGAAGTCTAGAATGCAAAGGGAGAAGAGAAGGGCGGACACTCGCGTGAGAAATATGAGGAACGAAGGCTCCTATTTATACTAATCACACGACGGAATTATGGTAAGACTAGGATACGGAAGGAAAGATCCGGAAATAACCGACTTAGGTTAAAACACGGAAACTTGGACAAAAAGAAAGCCCAGGAAAAGCGCGCAGAGAGCTGCGTCCCTTGGAAGAGGCGCAACACTTGCTGCGTCCTTTCCCGGGTAGGTTCCTCTGCGCGTAGAAAACGCGTTTGACAGCCTGTCGTATTTTAGGCATAACTTTCTCTACAAGACTCGGATTAAGGTGATTTCGGTGGCGTTGGAAAGCTAAGAAAGAGATCTAGAACTTTCTGTGAAATAGGCCTGACCCAAAAAAGTCGTTATGACCTCGTAAAACGGGCCTAAAGGTCGGGTTGTCATTTTAACTAAATGAAATGCACATTTTGTAGCGTAAACTTTAAGTTTAGCCCAAAGAAGTGACATGAGACTCAAAATGATATATAATCTCAACATTTTATGACATCCTAACCTTAGTTAGACAAGCACATTGCTTTGACTCGGGATTTGACAGTTTTAGGAAATGAAGACGGTTTTTGACCCGGACTCCAAATGTACTCTAATTACTGCCAAAACGACCGTATCGGCACGTAGATGACAACTAAGAGGTAGACATTAATGTTTGAGCAATCACTTGACGATAATCTTACGAACTGTCACAAATCGTTCCGCGAATCAAACATGCGGCCCAATCATCACCGGGTGGTTTGCGGGAGGTGCAGAAACGAGGTGTCTCTGAGCCCCCACTTTGACCGAGGCTTGGACAAGGCGAAAGTCAAAGTATAGCCATCAGGTCAATCGAAGATTACAACCTGACGACTATGGCGACGCGAGGCGGCTCAAGGGGTCTGAACCAAGGACCTATCGTCGGGAACATTTTAGAGTCTGTCGACTATCGGGGAGGGTCGTTTAAAGTCCATTAGACTACGTAAGGAAGCTCGCCAGCCATAAGAAGAGACCATACCTGAGACTTCTTTCTCGAGATGCTTCTGGAGGTGCATAGGAGCTAAGGGTAAGCGTAGGAGCTAAGGCTAGGACCTAAAAGATATATAAGGATTTGTGCTAGGGTGTGGGGCCCTAAAGGAAAGCATCGACGGGAAGGAGGCCAAATATAAGTTCAACTTAAGGGGTAACCAAGGTTTAGGTGTAGGAACTCTAAGGAAGGTGATGATCTTAAAGGAATATGATCCTAAAAGGAAAAGGTGATCCTAAAGGAATATGATCCTAGGGGTAGAAGGTGATTCTAAAGGAATATGATCCTAAGGGTATAAGGTGATTTTAAAGGAATATGATCCTAAGGGTAGAAGTGTATGAACTCTAGGGAGTTTGGGAACTTAAAAGAAGTTATGTGTGTGAACCTGGGTGTACGAACCTAAAAGAACGGCTGGTATGAGAACTTAAAGGCTTGTGAACCTAAGAGGATTTGGGATCCTAGGGTTAAGTTTAGGAACTACTGGGATATTAATTCTTGTTTTAAACGCGTGCGTCTAGGCTTTCTGAGGTATGAGAACTCTAAAAGGATTTATGGGTTTATGAACCTAAAGACGTTGGTGTGGGAGCTTAAAGGTTTATGAACCTATGGGAAGCCATTTTGGGATCTAAGAATCTAGGGGTAAGAATCCTAACTTTGGGTTTACGAACCTAAGGAAGGAGGCTTTTGGTTTGGGAACTTTCGGAGAACGACACCTTTGTCGAACTCTATGAGGAAACAATAATATTGAGGATAGCAGGACGTCGGTAGAAACTGCTGGGGAATCTTCTTGCGTCGGTCTCAAGCGAACTCTGGCAAAAACTTGAGGTTGAATCTGCTTGCGTCGGTCTCAAGCGAATTCTTGTTGGGGAATATATTGACGATTAGGAACATCTTGATCGCCATGGAAGAAATCTTGAGTGAGCAATCTTTGCAAAATATCTTTTTGCTACTGGGACAAATATTTTGACGACTAGGAACATCTTGATCGTCATGGAAGAAATCTTGAGTGAGCAACATTGCAAAATATCTTGCTACTGGGAGAATGAAGACTTGGGTGAAGCCCCTAGTCGGAGCGAGCACTGCTTCTGATACTTACCTGCATGGTTAGTAGCCACACAAGAATGCAATCTAATATGCAAATAGGACATAAACACATATGCACGTAAGCAATTATCACATGGACCTCGAATGAGGAAACACACAGGCTTTGCAAAAGTTGTTTCTTTATAAAAGTTGTTTAAAACTTGTTCAAAGAAGTTTGTCGTTTGTAATGCGTTATGCATATTCAATGGGCTTTAGACATAGGACTTGACATGACACATACCTTATATGGACGTGACGCGAAATGTGGACTTAGGTTTGACTGACGCGACACTAACTTAGATTTGACGCGACACAAGGATGACCTAGACAGACTTTGCTTAAGTATGCGCAACCCCTAGCCAAGTAGGGGTGACAATGCGTATCAGTTCCAAAGGTATAAGAATTGCAAGAAAGATGGGGGCGTATAAAGGCAAGGCATGAGCCATGGATCATCTGTCTACTAGGACTTCTTTCACCACCGTTTGCTGTAAAAGAGACCCTTCTTGAGGCACAATGACTTGGAGAATTGATATAAGACCTTTGTCATTGTCCGGACCGAGTACTAGCTAGACTTAGAGGAATAAAGGAAGAGTGACATCTCGGAATAGAAGCCCCCAGGATGAGAAGATGACTCTGGAATTTTGGTAAAAAGAAGATGGGGCGACAATAAGGAGCCCCCAGTATAGAGGTGTTGTTTGTGGAAGGGATGTTAATTGAGGTTGGAAGGTTGAAAATTGTGATGGTTGAGATGGTTGAAATTAAGAAATGGGGATGGTTGTGTCCTTGAGGACTGCCTACGTATTCACGTGAAGTGAAATCAAACCAGATCGTAGTTCTGAGGTTTGGTTAATTTTGTTTGGGTGTTGTGGTTGTATCCTTCTTGTGTAAGAAAGGACTGCCTACGTATCCACCTGAAACGGTGAAATCAAACCAGATCGTAGTTCAAGTGTGTGCCTAAGCTATGCTGTTAGGACCTTAAAGTGCAGGGGTCACAAGGGTAAATTTCCTTTGGTGACTCGAAGAATCGATTTGAGATGACTCCCTCCGATCATAGACCAAAGAGGTATAATTAAGTTTGTAAAAATTTCCTTGTCGTGTGAGCACACTTAAAAGTGGACCCTAAGGATGAATATGGAGTATTTGAAGACTCCGTGTTTGGGTCAAGGTGAAACTGGATTGGATATTTGGAATGTGGAGCTCGGTAATAAGAGGCTTTGATGAACAAATCTCTGGAGCTTGATTTTGTGGAGTTAAGGCTTTATGGGATTATGGCTTGTAATGTGGCTTGGAAATGGAGTCTCTTGGCTTGATGTAGCCTGAGCACGTAAAGGTAGGTTAAAATGACGTGGGTTCAAGTTTCTATGTCTTGGCCCTAAAGGATGGATATACTTGACGAGCTTGAGAGGATTCTCAAAATTCCTAACTATCTCCCTGGTAACGGTCTCGAGAAGGACTTAGGGTGTGATGTGTGAAAGGCTAAGTGAGGGGTGCTAAATGACCATCTTCATTGATGTCTTGATTCCATATAGACTTCAGCGGTATTCTGTATAGCATTTGATTCCAGGCTTGTTCTTGATTCAGATTTGGATTCTTGGCCTAGGGTATATCTTGGATTTCTGCTCAGATTTTTTATCAGGTTTTGAAGGATAACGTTGTCTTTGGATATTGACTTGACTTTCTTGATTGAGCCTTTCTCATTTTGACTCTTTTGTGTTGGATTATGGGCATAATTGTGGCCTTCGATATTGATTTTGGGTATTTCTATTGATTGAGCCTTTGTCTTTGATCATGGCTCGTATTGTCTTGGACTTTCTTGCTACCATGTACTTGAGTCAGACTAGCACCTTTGGATGTGAAACGGGTTGGTCTTTAGTAACACGGGTTGTTTATTGTGGGGAATGGGCTTGCTTTCCGTCATGGATCGTTAACAAGGGAGATGGTCTGGATTCGTCTTAGAATCTCTTGAGATAGGCTCGTTTAAACTGGGGTCATATTGTGGTTTCTATTGCCAGACATGGAATAGGTAAGGAAAATGAACACGGAGTCTTAGGTCATGTATGACTTAGAACGGAACATCATTTAAGTGTACTCACATCGACTGTCATGTGTTGTTGTTCGTTTTAAAATGTCTCAAACCAATTCTTGTTGTCACAGGAAAAGGGTAAAGGAAGAGACAGGATAGAATATGTGGATTGAAAAGTGTGCTTTTATTGAGATGAAGAATAAATGTATTTAACATAGACTCAAGAAGACATGTGACTCGTGGGACAGCCCCCAGGTTGTCACCAGGAATGAAAATGGACACGAAGAAAGTTACTAGAACAAATATGAGATAGAAAGCCTAAAACTCGGACTCGGACTCGGACTTTGACTCGATCCTAGAACTAGACTCGTAATCATCGGCCCACGCTTGGACATTTTCTCTTCCAGCAATTGGCTTCGACATCCGGCTTTGAGCATTCACCCATTTGAGCACCTCGTCCTCATCATTGGGAACATTGGAAGGATAACAGTCAAGAAGAGTTTCTTGATAAGTGGTATATCCATGAGGATTGCCTAAGCTACCTTGTGGGTTAAAAGTAGAGAGAGACAATTTCCCGCTTTCGATCATGTCTTGGATCACGTGTCTCAATTTGAAACATTTCTCTGTATCATGTCCTTTGCCCCTGTGATATTGGCAATAGGCATTCTCATCCCAGAACTTGGATTTCCTTTCTGGTTCGGGAGTAGGTCCTATAGGCTTCAACATTTGTTGTTCCATGAGTCTCTGAAGGGCATCGGCGTACCTAATACCAATGTTGGTAAATTCCCTAGGAGGTGTGCCTCTATTTTCGGAAGCCTTTGTAAATGACCTTGGAGGGTTGTTAGGTTTCTTTGATGAAGGCTCCATGAGGTTGCCTTTGTAGATTCCGATTCTTGGATGAGAAGAACCAGGAACAGGTCGCTCACTTATTGCTTTCTCCTCGAGACCATGAGGTTGAGGGTTTGTCTGGACATTCTTCATCTTGAAAGATTGGGTATCAAGCTTTTTACCCATTTCAGCAAACTGGTTCTCTATGTTGGAAAGTCGAGAGTTTAGATTATCAATAGCTCCTTCTAACTTGGAAAATTTATTGTTGAAGGCAATGGAAAGCATGAGCATTCCATTTTGGATATCTTCATCTTCGAGGACATTGATTTCTTTATCATCATGATGATTGAGGAGATGAGAACAGTCCAGGAACGATTCTTCGTCATGTTTAATGATACTAGACCCAAGAGGGTCGATTTTCCTGGATTTCTTGGCGGAAGGTGGTTCTGGAAGCATGCCCCCTTCGATCATATCTTGGATGGTGTGTTTCAAGAGAAAACACTCTTCAATATCATGACCTCTACCTTGGTGATATAAGCAGTATTTGTTGCCCTTCCAGAGGTTCACCTGTTTCTCTAATGGTGGATCCGGAGTCGGTCCTATTGGATGTAGCTTACCTTGGGCAGAAAGTCTCTTCAAAGCATCGGCATAAGACATGCCTAAATCGGTAAGCACCCTTTGATGCCTCCCAGGTTTCCTTTCAGCTATTTTCGGTTTTCTAGAACGATTGTTATTACAAGAGGTAAGCTTTGGATGACCTAGACTAGAGGTTTCCCTAGGTGGTATGTTCTTTTCCACCATTCCATTTTCAAGGGTGAGGACGTGAATGCTCAAATTTTCCACTATAGCTTGAACTCGTAGGACCATGGCATAAACGTCTTGAAGAGACATGGTGATTGTGGCTTGATCTGCTTCGTGACCTTGATGATTGACGGAACTTGCTGGATTCCTACTCGACAAAAATGACGCGCATTACAACTCGATTCGACATGGGATCACGCATACTAAGGCAATAAACAAAAGAAGGGACAAGATGACAAATCTAGACTTGATTTGTGAATTTGTGAAACGTCGTGAGCGACTTCTCGTGCTTGAATTCACGGTGCTTGACTTTAACCTTAGACTCGAGTGTTGACTTTGACAGAGTGACGTTTATGTGGTTGACGGGATTGATGACACGTGTTGATTCTAATTCGTGTGTTTAAGACAGACTTGACTTGAGGTTCGGGTACGTGTGTCCCGAACGTGTCATTAGGAGAACTCAAGAAACGGATATTGGAATGACTCGATGTGTTAGCCTCGAGTGTGTGAGTCGAGGTGTGTAAATGTTTAGATCCTAACTGAATTGGGGTAGAGGGTCCAAAATGACGGCGTGACGCCTTTGGACTTGACTCGAATTTGAAAAGACCCAAAATGTAAAGGAATACGGGTTTATGACTCGACAGAGTTCCGACTAGGACATAGTCGGTGTGAACTTTGAATCTAACTTAGCCCAATTGAATTTACATATTTACATGGTTTGAAAATATTTTGATTAAAACGGTTTTGCTTTTTTTTTGGACTCGTTTTTTTTTGGACTTTTTTTTTCGTTTTTTTTTTGTTTTTTTTTTTTGTTTTTAGTTGTTTTGTATTTAGTTTTGAAATGGGTTTTAGGCCCGAAGTTTGACTCGATATTTGGACAGAGTTTTGGCTTATTTTGTGCTATTTTGAAAATGTTTACATTTTGAAAAGGATTTTATTTTACAAAAAGGTTTTGTTTAGAAAATGGTGATCACGTAAGGTACAAACATTCATACAAGCATTATAACGGGATGCTGAGTGCATTTAAAAGGGTTTTGGTTTAAAGGGTGGGTTGCCATACCGAACCATCAAACCCGAAGTCTGTGGAGAGGCTCGTGCCAAACAAGAGTAAGGCCGATTCCTAGTCCATTTCCTCAAGTAGTGAAGGCCCTTGATACAAACAAGAGTAAGCATCATGGTATGGATGACGTCAATCGCTATCCATCCTTGGGCCCAAATAAGAATTAGGACCGTTTAGACGGGACGATTGGTCGAATGGGTTGGGTTGGGCCTAGGAAGGCCGAATAAAACGGTCTAGGAAGACCGAGTTATGAAAACCGACAATTGTCTTGTACAAACTATTCCCTAACCTTGTTCAAGTTTCACCCTTTTGGCTACACGTAAGTGTATTATCCCAGCCGAGTCGCCAAACGTGGACAGCGGGCCGCCACGGGGCGCTTGGTGAGGAGCGAAAACAAGCGTTTGCATTTTGTATGGAGTCGCCACCAATTTTTATGGGAAATTGGAACCGTTCGAATACCTCATGTCATGTCAAGACATAAAGTAGTGACATGAACACTAAGCAATCGTTACCCTTAGCATTCTATGTCTAGAATGACTCTCGTGGATGCCAATGAACACGGGTGCTCACAGAGATCTGGAGTAAGGGGTGAGGGTACGTATTAGGAAGCTCTTTTGATCGAACACCTAATCCCGCCCGCCTCGATAGCGGCCTCTACTAATGATTAGGGAAGTTATTCGTACTTGATATATCGTCGGCTATATGCATGCAATGCAACATCCATAGATTAATCCTAACATGTGAAGGTTAATACTAAGTCGGTTGACACGTAATTAGCATACAATTGGGGTCGAAGTAGGATTTAAGTTCAATTACATGTGAAAACAAACAGACAAAGAAAGAAATACAATAATTATGAATTACAATAATGAAAATTACAATAATGGAAATTACATTAATTACAACGGAATAGGCGATTTATGTCGAAAATACCTTTAAAACGGATGATTTGAGAAAAAGAATAAAAGAATAAAAATTAAAAGAATTAACGAACAGGAATTAGCGATATTACGAATAATAGTTAGTTAAAATGTAAACTAATTAAACTAGGTCAAGGCGTAAACGGAGTTGGGGACAAAACTCATCTCGAACTGGAGCAGTAGAGATGCGCCCCCGGAAGAGGCGCAAAGCGCGGCCGATTCTTTGCGTCATTCCAAGGGTGAGTTCGGGCCTGTAGCGGAATCGCAAACCGTTAATGTCGATTGATAAATTTAATGATTGATTAAATTATTACTCGGATGAAAGTGATTAGCATGTTATTTAACATATGAATGGGTCATAAAACAGTAAAACATGGATGAGACGGAATTAAGATGGATTAATACAAGATGAAATAATATTAATGAGTCAAACAAATTAAATCAATTGATTAGGTTAGATATGATGATATATGACGAATATAACAATAAACAGATGAAAACTATACCAAAGGATCGAATTCCAGAAACCCAATATGAACAAATTGAATCTCTACAACCCGGAATTGAATTAAATGACGAAAACCCGCAAATATTGATTACTTGTGATTTAAGTCGGATTTATGATGATTAAAACATATTAATGAATGATGAATCTATATACATGTGAATTATTAATGATGATTATGACGAAGAATTTAAGGAAAACGAATGAAAACAAATAAACAAAGACGAATTACAGAGGACGAGGAAGAAGAAAAGAAGCGAGAAGCTGCGGCGGCCCTCATTTAAAAGGCGCGGCAGAATCGCGCTCCTTCGAAGAGGCGCAGCAGTTGCTGCGTCTTTTCTCGACTGTCAGTATTCTGAAAATCCGTAAAAAAGAGTTTTAAAGACGGTTTTAGAAATCGGTTTTAATGAGGTATTTTCGATATAAATCTTACAATTGTGATATGATAAATAAAATACAATAAATAAAAGAGAGATTATACACCCTCAGACTTACATGTTGACGAAACGAGAAGGACTAAGATATCGATTAGTGATGCTCGACGCGAATGCAAAGAAAGCGCCCTCGTAAGAGGAAAACGATTGATTAATTTAAGTTGATTGAGTGTAGTTGGTCAAATTGGTCGGTCATGCAACGGAGAGGCTGGTACCCGGAAGGATCCGAGCTTACGTGGTCGGAAGTCCAAGCACGTAGGCGCCAATTAGTAAGAACGAAGTCTAGAATGCAAAGGGAGAAGAGAAGGGCGGACACTCGCGTGAGAAATATGAGGAACGAAGGCTCCTATTTATACTAATCACACGACGGAATTATGGTAAGACTAGGATACGGAAGGAAAGATCCGGAAATAACCGACTTAGGTTAAAACACGGAAACTTGGACAAAAAGAAAGCCCTGGGAAAAGGCGCAGCAGAGCTGCGTCCCTTGGAAGAGGCGCAACACTTGCTGCGTCCTTTCCCGGGTAGGTTCCTCTGCGCGTAGAAAACGCGTTTGACAGCCTGTCGTATTTTAGGCATAACTTTCTCTACAAGACTCGGATTAAGGTGATTTCGGTGGCGTTGGAAAGCTAAGAAAGAGATCTAGAACTTTCTGTGAAATAGGCCTGACCCAAAAAAGTCGTTATGACCTCGTAAAACGGGCCTAAAGGTCGGGTTGTCATTTTAACTAAATGAAATGCACATTTTGTAGCGTAAACTTTAAGTTTAGCCCAAAGAAGTGACATGAGACTCAAAATGATATATAATCTCAACATTTTATGACATCCTAACCTTAGTTAGACAAGCACATTGCTTTGACTCGGGATTTGACAGTTTTAGGAAATGAAGACGGTTTTTGACCCGGACTCCAAATGTACTCTAATTACTGCCAAAACGACCGTATCGGCACGTAGATGACAACTAAGAGGTAGACATTAATGTTTGAGCAATCACTTGACGATAATCTTACGAACTGTCACAAATCGTTCCGCGAATCAAACATGCGGCCCAATCATCACCGGGTGGTTTGCGGGAGGTGCAGAAACGAGGTGTCTACAGGAACACAAACCCATACTTAGAAAATTTCTGAAGAAGTTTTTTGGGCGAAAGTTGTGAAGACGCTGCTGCCAAGCACAGTGGCGGCGGTCAATGGTCCAACCGCAGAGGGCACTGTCATGAAGAATTGGAAGAAAATCTCAAGAAGAGGAATTCTCTGGCGGCGGCAGAGCCAAGAGCTCGCCCACCCGGCAGGGAATTACTGAGAACCTCAATTTTCCTCGTTTTTTTAACCGCAGCTGGCTGCCAAGACTTTGGAGGCGGCAGCCGTGCCCGCCGCACAGGAGCACTTTACACGCAAATGGGCTTTTCCATTCTTTCCTCCCTTAATCCAATGATAGCCTATAAATACCCCCTCCTTAAACCCTTTTGCACATAACCCTAGATCTGAGAAACATTCCATATTTATTGTAATACCTCCTTAATAAAGTTCTAATCTTTCAATAATTATTATTAATATTTAGCAAGAATTAGTTAGTTCTAGTAATAGTCAATTGTTTACACTTGTTTGTTGAAGTTTGTATTGGGGATTTTGAAGGGTTTTCCTTCTTATTAATCAATCAAGCATTCATCTTTCCTTTTGTTGGTATAATTTGTAACACCCCCATATCCAGAGGAGCCTTAACTAGGCCTTCCTTAGCATATAAGGGCATTACCATCTCGGTTGCCCGAGGGAAGCAGTTACCAAACGTCAATAAAAGAACTATTAAGTTATATTACAAGTGATTCAAACCAAAATACAATACAAGGTACAACTCAAAGACTACTCGCTATGACCATCATATCTCGTGAAGACTCGTCCCTGCCCGGACTCCAGCTATCCACAACATCTACACCTGCTAAGACCGACTGCTCACCATAAGGGATCACGACAGACACATAACAAACAAACAACCAAACAAGGTCAGTACTGAGATAAGACAAGACAATGGCAACTACAATTAATAATACAAACAACGACACCAGTTCCAACCACAATCACAATCATCCAACCAAACCTGTCACTGACTGTCCACTGCACTAGCCCTGCCAGTGGGGGACCGCAGCCGTTCCCACCTAAGCCCCGCTCATCATACCGAGCGATAACCCTGTCCATTAATGTGCACATCCCCTTCCGTGGCGGGTTCCACGAAGGGCGAAACTAGGGCGTGAAGTCACTCCCGCAAGTGACCCCACTCAGCCGAGAACGCATCTCGAGAACCATCAACCGCAATCAAAACCACAATCACAAGACGCACAATTACTGTATCAAACAACCACAATACTACCACAACGACCGACACACTAGACCATCTACAGAAACTGAGTAGGCGAACCTACCTTTAAGCAACCGCAACCAATCCATGCCGACAGATAACACGTCCAGCGATCAAGCAATGCCTATAGCCACCATACAAACATCTATTACTAACAAGCAAACCCTAACTATAGAGACAAGGACACGGATGATGATTGTGACATACCTATAGGGAGAGACAAGGCAAAAGACCGCTACCCGACTCAAGAGAGCTCTCCTAAGGCACAAGGATCTTCACAAAGGCTTCCATGGAGGTTTTGAGGTGAAGGGAAGGGAAAGAGGCGACTGAAGGGTAGGAAGAAAGTGGCGGAAGTGATTTGCGGATTTAACAAAACGCGATATAAAACCCTCGCTGAAAACCAGGCACTCGATCGAGTACCCAACCTACTCGATCGAGTGGCCCCTTACTCGATCGAGTACCCTAGCTACTCGATCGAGTAGCCTCTACTCTATCGAGTACCACTCTTAAAACGCACCCCAAGATGGTTTGGCATATTTCCCTAAGGTTACTCCCGCTCCCAAGGACAGTCAACGCTGGTCAAAGGGTCCCTAAAAGGACGGGTATTACAGTCTTCCCCCCTTAAAAAGAACTTCGTCCCCGAAGTTCAACTCACCTTCCGTTCATGGCACGGAACCAACACAATCTCACCAATCTTTCCGGTCAAACCATCACTCCTTGTAAACACCTTTCCCCCCCTCCCCCCTCATGTCATCATCATCACCATCCACAAATAAACCTATCGACTCTTGCCACTATCATGCAAGCTTTATCACAGTCAACCGTTATTTTATATACACATAAAACATCCGACGCGCAGTGCGAATCGCCGCTCACGAACTTCCAACATACACTAATTACCGTCCAACCATCAAACTAGAACATGTCTCATATCAACTTTCATGCGGTACAGCTAACGCCACCATGTTACTTGGCAACGTGATTCAAATACGATCACACTCACTTTAAAGAACCAAAGAAAGTAAGTCGTTATAATTCAACAACAAAATTTTTTTTTTTTTTTTTAACACATGACACCAACCACCTTATAGACAACTACCAACAACATTATGAACAAGCAAAACATTATTCGAAAACCACCTTTTTATTTCGCGACATTACTCTTCCCCTCTAAAAGGAACTTCGTCCCCGAAGTTCACCACCCAAATATCAACGCGTATTACCTAATACATGTATCTTAATGTTAAAGGAAACCATATTATTTGTTGTGGACATTACTCGCTAACTACTTACTCGTTAACTTAGAAACCATACGCAAGTCACCGAAATAACTAGTTACCGTTGACAACACGCGTTAAAATGATATGCACAATTATAGGCGGAGTTACAACTCCGATAAGTAGATTGTAATGAGGTGTATGCAATATTAAAGTAACAAGAAATTATTACCGCCTTACTAATTGTGACAAATACGCTTATAAACTTCAAGCACGACTTCCAACATATGAATTTAACAGTTCAAAGGTGTTACTACGCACTAATAACCACATTAAACATTAAACTTGCCGTTATAAAACAATTGAACATTTTTAATTTTCAAAAACCCCCTGTAACAGTGACACTCGATCGAGTAAGTATCGGTACTCGATCGAGTACCATGCTACTCGATCGAGTGTGTTGGCTACTCGATCGAGTAGCCCGAGATCAGAATGTTTCCTTACCTCCTTTCCTGCAGCTACTCGATAGAGTGTGGGGTACTCTGTCGAGTACCTGCAGGTCAAACACCTTACACAACTCGTCGTAAACCAACATATAACAACATGACTATCACATAAATTGAGTCGGGATGATGCCCCGACTCTCAATCTTCCTGCAAAAGGTTAGACTAGCAATTCCGGCCTTATGGCCAATCATACAAACCCAATTAAGTCTCAATAATAAAAGAAAATAGCCACCAAAGTCTAACAACAATACCACCATCTAACATCAACTACTATCAACAAAGATAAGAACGAGGAGTATCACTCCTCCCCCGTCTCTTTTGCTCGAACATCACCTCATCATCACCACCACCTGAAGTACCTGCTCCCGCTGACCCGATCCCCGCATCCACCCCTGCTCCTGCTCCTGGGCCCACGTACCATGGGGTCAAGCCACCGTAAGGGAAGAACTGAGGTGCCCCCCACGTCGACTGATCCACCCCGTAGGCATGGAAAAACCCCGAGTAGTTCCCAACTCCACTCCACCAAACTGGATGCGGTCCCTCGGTCCCTATCCCCTGAGTGTACGCTATCTCGTGCATGTTCCGAAGTGTCAAGGTAGATGACACTCTCTCCGCCAGGTAACTGGATCGCGTCTCCGGGGTGTCGAGGTAAGGGTAGCATGGGAAAAGCTGCTGCTCTTGCTGCGGTGCTCTGGGTCGTGGCCTAGACTCCGAGGCCCTCTCTCTCACTCGACGGGGTCCCCTCACCACTCTAGGCCTCTCTGCGCCCTGAACTCCCGCATTCTCGCCCTTCGTCGGCTCGGCATCTCCTCAAGGATGGTGCGTCAATGAGATAGGTCAGTAGGTGGCGAGGTCCGTCCTCATCCTCCTTCTCCTCGTCATCGGAGTCCACCGTCACTACCGTCGGCTCCAAGGGCTCCGTGGGTGGGAGGTGCTCAGGAGCTGGAACCTTCATCCAACTCATGCCATACACCCTTCATGCTAGGCTACCGTCAGCCAAGGTCCTCAACCATTTCAAGTCGAGGTAGTATTCACGATCCATGGTAGGCACAGGGGTAGCTAGAGGCACGTACGCCGAAGAAGCCTCAAAGGAGGTTAGGTTTTCAGCTAACCGAGTGGCAATGGCACCACAACTCAGTACGGGAAGAGGAAGAAGCCATCAAGGCAATGACAAAGACAAACTATCGAAGGAGCATTAAAGACAACCTTTTTGGCCCGCTCCGGGTTGAGGTAAGACATCAAAAGCAAGACCTCATGGTTATTCAACTTACTAATATCCTTTCGGTCATAGAGGAGGTTCGAAAGAGAGCGGAGAAAGACCCTCAAGGTGATATCTTTGAACATCATTAATCAAAGCATGTTGCTCGAGGTGGGAGCTTGCTTCCCGGTCAAGCAAGGCATTAGGCGGCAGACGCCGCACTCAGCTGGAATGTCGGTGATGGAGTCCTTGGGAGGCTTGGCCAACCCAAGGTGAGAGGCAAACAGTCCATAGTCACACGAAAACCGGTATTCATCAATCTAAACTCAATGATCGACCCGTTGGGTCATAGATAAAAGAGCTCAGGAACTCCAAGGTAAGAAAAGGGTAAGTATGCTTCCTCAGCCTATACAAACCCGTAAAACCCAAGGTCTCGAATATGTGACGGACATCCGTCTCTATCCCCAACTCCTCTAATACACTGGTGTCTATACACTTTGTAGGTCTCATCTTGCGTTTTTGTAAAGCTACAAAACGCTCCCTTTGCTTAAGGTCAACAAAAACAACTATGGGGTACTCGGGGACTGCCGGTACCACAGGTCCACTCCCCTCTCCCAACTCAGGTGGGTTACCCCTCCCCCTCTTACTTTGGCGGAGTCCAAGGTTCAGTCTCGGCATCTGTTTAAGGCATATGTTCAAACAATTTATATAAACATGCAAGCATATACTTCATGTAATTTGGGTTCTATATACTTAGTAAGTTCACTAATTCATCAACCAGTTCCATATTTGAAGCACATAAATCATGCCACCAAACTTAGATGCTCAGCTAGGTACACACCAATTTACCAACCATTCTCAGCATGTGAAGCACATATTTCACGTTGTTACTTTGAGTATTAAAATAAGTATACATGCTCATTAGCAGTTTCTACGATTTCATCATATAAGTTCACATTATTACTACTCATAAGCCGTAGTGGTGAAAGGAATTATCATGGTGACCACATATGCTCAGCAAATTTGAATACCCTATCATGCTTCTAAGGCTTGTTCTATTTACATTGCTAATTACATGTTACTAATTCAAGAGAATGAACAATTTATGACAAATCAATATCACCCTTCACTATTATGTAAAACAACTCAATTAAAATTTTCAGACGGTCTTTACAGCTGTGAAAATTGCGGCATGTATTCATCAATCATTGTTTCTATTATCATATTGGAGTTCAATTCATGCCTATATTGTCAATTACAACATCAATTTTCCAATTCTAAGTCACGAATTTCCCATAAGGCACTTTTAAGACGGAGTTTTAAGGCAACTTTCTAAGGGTAAAATCATCAAAATCTAACCTTCAACATGATATAATCAATACTTAAGGCTCAATACTACCATTTAACCATTGTAAAACAACCAAAGATCGTTTTCAATTTTGGAAACCCTAGAAATTTCGGGTTCATCTTGTGCAATTTTTAATCTAATCTACAGCAATTAGTCACCAACAAACATGGAAAAGAGGCATGTGAATCATATTTCAACTATCTAAAGCAACTATTGCATCATGTGAATCGAAAATTTCAGATTATCTCATCATTCTAACACATTCAAAGTAACAAATCACATAAATTAAGAAGAATAACATACCTTGATTGATTAGTAAGGTAAGGAAACGAATTAAACAAGAAAATCAACCCCAAGAATCACTACTAACCCAAGAGAAAGAGAGGATTTGAGAGGAGAAGTAAGGAATTGAGAGTGTTTAAGTGTGGGTGTGTCGAGAAAAAAAATAGAGAAATAAGAAGAAGAAATAGAAAGATGGAGGGTTTTAAGAAAACCCGTAGGAATTACTGCACAGTAACCTACTCGATCGAGCGCCTTGGGTACTCGATCGAGTACCACCTTACTCGATCGAGTAGGAGCTGAATCATCGAGTAACTGCGGGAATTTTCCCACATCCCGATATCACGGCTTCCTAATGGATCGAGTGAGGTCTACTCGGTCAAGTAAGCACTCGCACTCGGTCAAGTATAGTTAAGTACCCGATCATAAGTACGAAGTAACTTGAAGATTCCTGCAAAAACAACACCGCGTGTCGATTCCAACTAAGTTCGGAATTCGGCACTCATTATCAAATTCATTCACGCATTACTATTATTAACGAAGCCTACCATATCGTCAAACCCATGAAGTTTATTCCACTTACACTACACCCCTTACCCTACTCGGTCTACTCCTACCGAATCTTCCATAAACACATTCACGTCATTGTATTACTTTTAAGCTTACCATATATATTACTACTAAATTGAAACATTTAAACTAACATCAGTTCATTCTTTCACGTATTACATAAATGCATACTTTTCAACACAAATTAATCTACCATGTTTCACATTCTATCATAAGCAATTTATTTTGCCTAAATCAAATATTACGCAGCGGAAAATTTCAACTGAATAGCAAAGCATAAACACATTATCACATACTTGATTCGGGTCATTACTCACCTACACTATAATTATCATTATAGTCATCGCGGTAGAATCTATAATCTCACGTACAACTCCCGTCATCATAAATTCTATGGCAACTACCCACGTGTTCACTATTCATATTACACATTCGATTTCACACTTTCACGCATCTCCATGACGAGAAATTTCGTCACGCATCACATAGCTATCATATAAACTCACTAATCATTCAAAGAACTCCATAACCTCATCGACAATTACCATACTCGATCCAAACATTACTATCACACCGCTATTAATTCTAACAAAACTTAACCGGAGGTAGCTCCGGCACAATTAACATACCTTGCACACATAGACACACAGACTCCACATTCCCATCCCGTGTGACTGGCTTAAGTGTCATGGGGCCAAGATTTTGAAATGAGGGCGCCTACTCACCCAAAATCTAGCATCAGCCGGGGCTCCCATTACACATACACCAGGTTCATTTTATTAGACTCCCTACGTTCATTATGTTCATTTGTTACAGGTTCCAAAATCGTCGCTCTGATACCACTTTGTAACACCCCCATATCCAGAGAAGCCTTAACTAGGCCTTCCTTAGCATATAAGGGCATTACCATCTCGGTTGCCCGAGGGAAGCAGTTACCAAACGTCAATAAAAGAACTATTAAGTTATATTACAAGTGATTCAAACCAAAATACAATACAAGGTACAACTCAAAGACTACTCGCTATGACCATCATATCTCGTGAAGACTCGTCCCTCGCCTGGGACTCGACTATCCACAACATCTACACTGCTAAGGCCATTTGCTCACCATAAGGGATCACGGCAGACACATAACAAACAAACAACCAAACAAGGTCAGTACTGAGATAAGACAAGACAATGGCAACTACAATTAACAATACAAACAACGACACCAGTTCCAACCACAATCACAATCATCCAACCAAACCTGTCACTGACTGTCCACTGGACCAGCCCTGCCAGTGGGGGACCGCAGCCGTTCCCACCTAAGCCCCGCTCATCATACCGAGCGATAACCCTGTCCATTAATGTGCACATCCCCTTCCGTGGCGGGTTCCACGAAGGGCGAAACTAGGGCGTGAAGTCACTCCCGCAAGTGACCCCACTCAGCCGAGAACGCATCTCGAGAACCATCAACCGCAATCAAAACCACAATCACAAGATGCACAATTACTGTATCAAACAACCACAATACTACCACAACGACCGACACACTAGACCATCTACAGAAACTGAGTAGGCGAACCTACCTTTAAGCAACCGCAACCAATCCATGCCGACAGATAACACGTCCAGCGATCAAGCAACGCCTATAGCCACCATACAAACATCTATTACTAACAAGCAAACCCTAACTATAGAGACAAGGACACGGATGATGATTGTGACATACCTATAGGGAGAGACAAGGCAAAAGACCGCTACCCGACTCAAGAGAGCTCTCCTAAGGCACAAGGATCTTCACAAAGGCTTCCATGGAGGTTTTGAGGTGAAGGGAAGGGAAAGAGGCGAATGAAGGGTAGGAAGAAAGTGGCGGAAGTGATTTGCGGATTTAACAAAACGCGATATAAAACCCTCGCTGAAAACCAGGCACTCGATCGAGTACCCAACCTACTCGATCGAGTGGCTCCCTACTCGATCGAGTACCCTAGCTACTCGATCGAGTAGCCTCTACTCTATCGAGTACCACTCTTAAAACGCACCCCAAGATGGTTTGGCATATTTCCCTAAGGTTACTCCCGTTCCCAAGGACAGTCAACGCTGGTCAAAGGGTCCCTAAAAGGACGGGTATTACATAATTCCTCTCCTTTCTTTTACTTGTTTATCATTTGTTTACATTTTCCTTGTCTTTTGATATTGCTATAACATTCATCATGTCTCCTCCTTGTGTTATTTGCTTTTCTTCTCTATTTAGCTTGATTTCCCTTAACATGAGTGAGTAGATTCCTTCTAGGGTTTAGGGTGATTCTTTATGGAATTTATGGGCATGATTCTTTGAATATTTTGGTCTTTGGTGAAATTGTTTAACTTTCCTATTCATTGCACTCAAGGTGTTTGTTGATTTGCTCAAGTGAAAGCTTTTGCCTTTCTTCCATTATTGCTTAATTCTCCCTTGGAATGAAAGTTTTTGGGGGTCTTGATGTATGTCTAGGAGGGGTGTGATGCTTAATGAAGATTAGTACCCACCTTTAAGATAGCCAAGACATTGGTTCTTCATCTTAGGTTAATCTCTCACCATTGACCCTTTTTGATCTTCATGTTTGCCCCTAAACCATATTGATGACCCCGAAAGCCCTAGCTTTTAATTAACCGTATTCATTATCATCAACTTGTTTGTCCTTTGCTTTAGTGATTATAACCAAAACCCTTTCTTTTAATTTTGATTAAACTTGACTCTTAATCGAACTTTGTAGCAACCCCGCCGTCCTTGAGTTCGACCCCGACTAAATACTACGCTTTTTCGGGTTTTACAAATAGTTTTGGTGTAGGAAGTAGACGACAAATTTCCTATCATCAGAGATGTATAAGTTTTTATATAAAAATTATAAACACCACTTGGACATAATATTAAAAATATATATATCATATCGTGGAGTTAATGATATAAACTCTTAAGAGTTCTCCAAGACAATGCTTAAGAGACTCAGAATGTTTTGGGTTGGTATTTAGGTTCTAAGGATGACTTCTATTTATAATCATATGATCACCCACTTTATGCTAAACTTTCGATGTGGGACAATTCTATTATTTATACGTAATATATTCACCACACCATCATATTTTTCAATGTGAGACAAATAACATACTTAGAAATACACCATCTTTTTCGCACATAATTTGACATCTAACCCAGGTTAATAATAATGAGCAAATACTATACTCCCTCGATTCAAGACCAAATACAACATTCCTTTTTTTACATTATTCATGAACGAATAGAATCTTTACGATTCCTTGCAATATGTAAGACAAAATATGGTCATTTGAGATCTTATTTGATTCACCTATAAAGTACAATGAGAATATCAAACTTTAAATTTTTTATAATGTAAACTTAAAGATATTTACGTTGTAATTTGTGTCTTGGCAAGTGTGTAAATAAAAATGTTGTATTTGGTCTTGAATGGAGGGAGTACTATTTATTAATATTCGCACGTTTTTTTTATAATACTTTTTTGGCAAATGAGATGTATAAGTTTTTATATAAAGATTATAAACATCACTTGAATATAATACATAATATAGAAAAAATATGTATATATCATACTGTTAAGATAATGATATAAACTCTTAAGAGATCTCCAAAACAATACTTAAGATACTCAAAAGGTTTTTGGTTGGTATATAAGTTCCAATGATGACTCCTATTTATAATCATAGGATCACCCACCTTATGTTAATCTTTCGATGTGGGACAATTATATAATTTATACGTATTATAATCACCACACTAACATTGTTTTTCAATGTGGGACATATAACATATTAAAAGAAGTATACTATCTTTAATACTCGTAGTCTCGTATGTGCAAAACATATGAAATCTATACTCTAATGAAAGCATTTTTTACCACGAATCTAATTATATTATTTTCATAATTTTATAACAACATTTTTTTGCCAGATAAAATGTCAAAGTTTTTATATAAAAATTAGAAACTTCTCATGAATATAAAATAGGAAATATAGATATTATAATAATTAAAAGATTCTCTACTTTATTTTTTATGTGGAAAATATTATTTATGAAACTTTCCTAAATTAATTTTTGATGATGTGGACGCTCTAGAATCGCTCGAAAAAACTCTCTTTTATGTATATATATAGACTAGTTTTATTCCCGTGCAAAAAATGCACGGGTCGTAATAGCAGGCGCTATTATTAGATACATGAACATATAATTGAGCGTGATTAAGCGTTCAATACCGTGACAATATAAATAGTCCATATTTGGAGATTTGAATATCAGATAATATACAATCGTATTTTGTTAGAATTATATTAAAGGTATTTGACATGTTAAACCCGTTGAATGTATGTAAAATTGTAAATTACAACATTTATGTAAATTGTGACATTTTAACTTATGTTTTAACATAAGCAATTAAAATAGAAATAAAAGATAGAAATAAGAGGAATTGACTTGAGGGGGAGAAGGTAATTAAATGGTATAGGAGACATGGCAGGGCCCACATATAAAAACTCACCAGCCAATCAAAAGTCAAGAAAAAACTTGGCTTTTACACTATGTAGATTGTGTGCTTTTTTTTAAAAAAAAATTCTGTCCGACACAACACTAATCAAAGAAATAGTAAATTTTTCGTTAAATGCAATGATGTTTAGAGAATAACTTGACTCATAATTATCATTAACTTTGTAACAAAAAAATCATTATGATAATTAAACCCTTAATTTTATGGTAAACAAAAATATATAGATTTCATAAAATACACTTTTGATAACTTTACTTGATTCTGTTTAATTAATTTTACATTATAAATAACACTAAAAAAATACACTCTATATATACCGCGCATTGCGCGGGATTTATACTAGTAATGTGAATAATAATCTTAACTCGGTATTCTTGTGCAGAAAGTTCATTAACATGGTTTGTACAACAACTTACCTAGGGGCTACGACGATTGTATTTATATAACGAGCTCACTAATTGATTAATTAACAAAACAAAACAAGCTAATCTCCAAAGTTTTGACAAGTATTAAAGATGTCTTAGTCTAGTAATTAAGAGTTAAGACGGAGATATATTGAGTTAATGACAGCTGACAAGAGATCATAGGTTTGAATCTCCCCTACCTATAATGTAATGTCCTTTCGCCTCATTTGAGGCCCAAAAACCAAAGTTTTGACAAGTTAATGTACGGGTCAATTTTCGTATTTTAGTACATACCATATTGTTTATATATATATATTGTCGTTTTTGTGCGTTTGAAAATACTTGGCCCTATTTTATATGACAAAGAAATAAAAAAATGGACATCTAATTCTATACCTTATTGCATAATATTCCTTAGTTAGGAGAAAAATACTTCTATAAGGTAATGTAAACATGTATTAACTAAATCAATGGGTAGTAATGATATTTTATCATTGAATTTTACATATAACTTAACAATTCAATTACTCACATAATACCCATTATACTCTTAAATTTTGCAGTCCGTCTCATTATAGACAGACACTATCCATCTATACTCTATAGTTATAGACGAATAGTCTATCTCTCACAAATTAAAGTAGGTAGTGCAAGTGGGAGTATCCATTTCCCACCCACTTGCACTACCCATTTTAATTTGTGAGAGGAACACTATCCGTCTATAGCTATAGACGGATAGTGTCCGTCTATAATGAGAATTTGTGTAAATTTTGTACCAACTTTTCTTGTTAGCTTGTTTTTCTAATTATTTGTGTCATATACTAAATATGTAACTCCTTATAATAATAGGGAGTAATATCATACCACTGTTATACATTGCTCTCTCAACTTTTTTTGCTAATGAGATTTAAAAAGCGGTCCATATATAAAAGTTAAAATTGTGTACATACCATTATTGAACTTATAGTATCCAGATCGAGTAGAATTTGAGCCATGTGGCAATAGGTAATGCACATTTACTTTCCATACTTAAAACATATGAATTGATGGTAGAGATAGGGAAGTAAATGCAAGGGCCTAATAACCTTTCAATTTCCTTAGTGATTCACAAACAGTCAAATAAAATAAATCTATGGTAAGTGAATAGACAAAGGATTACAAAGGAAAATCAAAAGCCATGAGAAAAACAAACCAATGCCAAAACCATGAATTAAAGTAGCCATGAAAGATTAATTGGGGCATTAAGACTTTAATATTGATGGTTAATTAAAGACTATGTATATATACTATTATATTAAACATAGAGGCTCTGATGTATATAGACTCCGTATCTTACTAATCCGTTCTCAATTCCTTTTGATATTTATGTTCATATGATTTTTTGGGTGTCTCACATTAATAAAAGAGTAAATTATCAATTACACCCACGCTTAATCCACTTTTTTACATTTACTCCCACGTTAAATTTTTTTAATATTTTAAACCCAAAATAATTGCTCAGTTTACATTTTGCACCCAATATCAGATTCAGGCCATATTTCCGTCAATTTTCAATTTTTTTCGGCAAAACAATAATTCCATGACTATTTTACCCTTCCCTCTTCTATTATTAAGCATAGTTATTTGCCCTTCTTTCTCCTCATTCATTCATTCCCTCTTCTCTCATTTTCCCCAAATTTATTTGAAGAACACATCCTCAATGTAAGTGTATCCCCATTATTTTTGAAGTCATTTCCTACAATATATCCACAACAAGGGAGAAATTCAAAGATGGGAACCTAATGTAAGGCACAAATATGCAAAACCCAAAAATTTCAAATACAAAACCTAGAAAATAAGTAGGAGAAATCAAACATTAAACTACAAACAAATTAGAAAGAAGAAATAGAAGGACAACTTACATAGTTACATAAATTACTAAAGTGATAGTGGTGATGGATCAACAATCTCTCAATGATTAAGATATTACAACGGAAATTTGGGAGAATTTTTAGGGGGAAAATTTTGGGATAAATTAGGTTAAACAAGTGAAAAGAGGGGAAGTAAATGAAAATCAAAAGTCAAAGAAGACTTATAATCGCGGGGGCAAATATGTCCTTTTATAAAAAAATTCACCTGAAAATGCCGTTAGGTGCAAAATATAACCTGAGCTATTAATTTGGGTGTAATTTTTAAAAAAAATTAACGTGAGAGTAAATATAAAAAAGTGGATTAAGCGTGAGTTTAATTGATAATTTACTCTTAATAAAATAAGGGGGGAGAGAGAGAGAGAGAGAGAGAGAGAGAGAGAGAGAGAGAATATGGGCAAAGCTAACTATATGTTTTATGAAATCACACAATAAAATAAAGATTTATGCATATACAATTCCAAACATAGATGTTTCCTATTTGTTGAGGTCTATTCCCATATGTGTGTGAGGGGCATTGTCCCACATCGGTAGAATAATAGTGAAGAGACAAGCTTATAAGTTAGTAGGCTACTCCTCCTATCACCAATTGGTTTTAGGATGGAACCTCACATACTTGTGGGCCGGTCTCATGCACCTAATTCTATAAGCCCGCTGCGGAGAACTCAACAAGTGGTATCAGAGCCGACGGTTCGGCTTGGGACCGCAAGGTGCGATGTGGTAACGGTGCTCGAGATGGCGCGGAGTAGCGTCGTGGTTGCGGAGTAGCACCACCCTTGGACTTTCTCCCTTGGTTGACCAGAGATGCGGAGTAGCATCGTGAGGAGTAGCCTGGTCGGCTCGACACGGGGTTGTGTTGGGTGCGGAGTAACGCCAAGTGAGGGGGAGTTTCAGCACACACACATGTGAAATAGGGATATTGTTGAGGTCTCTTCCCATATGTGTGTGAGGGGCATACTTGTGGGCTACTCCTCCTATCACCAATTGGTTTTAGGATGGAACCTCACATACTTGTGGGCCGGTCTGATGCACCTAATTCTATAAGCCCGCTGCGGAGAACTTAACACTATTCATTAATCAAAGATTATAATAAAAACAATACTATTATACTCCATAAGAACTATTATATTTACTAATTAATCCGGAAAAAACAATACTATTATACTCCTACTGAATTGATAACCAAAGTTATGAGGGGGAGATAAAAGTTTTGCATTCTTGCAAAAAAAAAAAAGATAAAAGGTTTGCATCATTTTTTTTTGGATGTGTGTGCGTGTTTACGACTTATATATATATATATATATATATATATATATATATATATATATATATATATATATATATATATATATATATATATATATATATATATATATATATATATCGGTTTTTCTAAAATGTGCCCTAAGGGCACATGTTAATAATCTTAATATGGTAAGATTAACAATATATATATAGAGGTGAGATCCCGTGAGAACGATCACTCGGTGAGAACGGTGAGAACATACTAATTTAACCAACTTAAAAAAAAAATATCTCGCGCGTGTAACTACCCCAAGTTTATACCCCCACCCTCGCCTTCTCTCTCCTCATGTTTATCATTTTAAATCAGATTCACTGGCACTCATATTCAATCGACTCACCACGCTCCCACCACCCATTGCTTCACCCTCAGCCACTCTGACCACCACCGACACCACCTAGAGGTCAGCACCACGCCAGCACGACCAACAACAGCACAACTTGCCGTTTAACCATTTTTTCTTTTATGAAGCGTAAAATCAATCATCTTCGGAGACCAAGGCGGTTGTTATGGTTGTTGTGATGGCGACGGATAGAGAAAGGGTTTGAGGATTGAGAATTAGCATAAACCACCGCGGATAGTGATAACGTAATCACGGCAGTCGTCGGCGACAAATATCTCACCTCCTTTTCTTCGTTTGTTTCCCATATATTTTGATGTATCTACATTGATCGTTGATGTATCTAACCGCTATTTTAACGTATCTTAGCATAGATACATTGAATTAGTTACTAGGTACATTATAATTGATTTCAGATACATCGATTTGGAAATCAGATACATTAGTAGGTTGGAAACGACGGCTGATGAGAAGCGTGATTTCTGGGCTAGATGACGGTACCGGTCGTCGTCGGTGATGCGACAATGTCTTTAGAGTTGACCGACAAAGTCTTCACAGTGGTGGTCGTTGGCGTGTTGAAAGCAGACTGCTGCCTGGTGATAGGGGAAGAAGGGAGTGGTGATGTGCTGGTGGTGTTAAACATGTGGCTGACAATCATTATCAATGGTGAACTTAATTGTCAATTGAATTTTCAATAAAAAGACGTAGCTGGTGGTGTAATTATTATCAGCCGTTCATTAACTCTAATTACTAATTAAACCCAATGTTCAATAAAACCCACCAAATAATCACTCCCCCTGCTACGTCGTTTTATTGAAAATTCAATTGACAATTAAGTTCACCAAATTCCCAGGCATCCCTCTCACTGTGATGATGTTAATTTTTTGTTGTTAATGCGGATTGTTATCAAATGATTTTCCGCCGGTGGTGTCGCGACAATTGCTGCAATATTTGAGGCAGAATTAGGGACTTTCAGGGGTGAATCAGAACGAGACGCACGATGTTGCATTGGTCGGAAAGTGCGCCGGAGAATAGGAACCCACTGTCGTCGTCGGTGCTGGCAATATAGGTCATTTAATGGGAACAAGAAGTTGGCAGGGGAGGTAGCGAATTAGGTGGGAGAAGAATGGAGTGGGTTTCGGTGGATGCTGCTGGAGTGGCAATCGGTGGAGGCTGTCGGAGTTGGTGATAGTGTGGGTGGTAGTTGACGGAGTGAGACAGGGACAAGTGGTGGATATCGTGTGGAGTGTTGATGAGTGAGAGTGTGAGACTGTGTATAAGGGTGTGGTTTATTGTTGTACGCGTGACAGTCAAGTTTTAATTAGTACCCTTAATTAGTGATCGTTCTCACCGTTCTCACCGAGTAATCGTTCTCACCGGATCCTAAATCTATATATATATATATATATATATATATATATATATATATATATATATATATATATATATATATATATATATATATATATATATATATATATAGGGTAAGGATCTAATGAGTCCCTTACCTCATTTGAGTCCTTAAGTCCTTATAAGGACCCTTAGATGGAAAACATCTATGGTGGAGATTTTTTACAAAATGTAGGCAAAAAAAAAGGGAAAAGCTTGGCTATGAAAGAGGACAACAATTCCTGCAAATTGTCCTTACCAATGATCATTTCCTGCGGACAAAAGCATATATCCTTTGTACTATGTTTCCACTTCCCACATTCTTCCTTCCTGAAGACACTTAATTCCAATCTTTTTCTTTCTTTCTTCTCTCTAAAACTGGGTGCTTTCATCTCAAAACGAAGCTAAAGTTCTCTCTAAATCCTCCAAATCAGCGTAAACATGCAAATAATAGATGACATCAATGGTATTTCTTCATTTTATTCATTGTTTCAGTCACGTTTTCATATTTTTCAGTTGAATAGGAAGGATGAAGGTAATCATTACAGTTTTGCATGTCATCGAATTTGTTCATTCTTGTTTTGATTATTTGTTACTGGGTTTGAAATGAAGATTGTTAGAAGTAAATCTTCATGCTGGGTTTTCATTAATTTGAGGTTGGATTAGCATGAACGCATTCTGACAACATTTACATGAACATTTTTGCTATAGTTTTACATTTACACTTTTTATTGTTATATTTTTTATGAGAGTTAGCATTCTGACAACATTTACACTTTGGTTGACATTTACACTTTTAAAGCTTCACATTTACACTGCATTCCTGCTCACATTTACACTTTTGGTGTACTTTTACACTTTTGATGACATTTACACTTTCAGACAATCACATTTACACTTCATTTCTGCTACACATTTGGATGTTTACTCTTTTTGCTATAGTTTTACATTTACACTTTTTAATTGTTATATTTTTTATGTGAGTTAGCATTCTGACAACATTTACACTTTTGTTGACATTTACACTTTTAAAGCCTCACATTTACACTGCATTACTGCTCACGTTTACACTTTTCCTGTACTTTTAAATTTACACTTTTTTATTGTTATTGTCACCTTTGCATTTTTATTGTTATCTTTTTTATGTGAGTTAGCATTCTGACAACATTTACAGTTTTGTTTACATTTACACTTTTAAAGCATCACATTTACACTACATTTCTGCTCACATTTACACTTTTGGTGTACATTTACACTTTTGTTGACATTTACACTTTCAGACAATGACATTTACACTTCGTTTCTGCTACACATTTGGATGTTTATTTTTTTGCTATAGTTTTACATTTACACTTTTTAATTGTTATAGTCACCTTTTAATTGTTAATATTATAGTTTTAATTTGAGTTAGCATTCTGAAAACATATACACTTTTGTTGACATTTACAATTATAAAGCATCACATTTACACCGCATTTTCACGACATTTACTTTTTCTTTGACATTTACACTTTCGAACAACACATTTACACTTCGTTTCTCTGAGACATTTACACTTACACTTTTGGATGTTTACTTTTACTATAGTTTTGACATTTACACTTTTGATGACATTTACACTTTCAGAACAGCACATTTACACTTCATATCTGAGGACATTTACATTTACACTGACACTCTGTGCACATTTACAGACTTGGTAAAACAGAATGGGGTTCAACTTGACAGGCAGGAGCTGTGTAGGGAGGTGGAGAAGAGGTTTACACCGTACATCGGCCAGGAGTTTGGGGGGGTTGAGGATGCGGTGACTTTTTATAAGATATACGCCATTTCTTGTGGGTTTGATGTACGTAGGTACACAACAAAAAAATGGCGTGGCGGTGAGATGAAGTCAAAGCTCGTTGTCTGCAATCGAGAAGGTTTCGCTCACAAGACGCCCAGGAAAGATCAGGATGATGGACTGGATGAGGAGAAGTCACAGAGGATATTCAGGGTCACTAGAGTTGGGTGTAAAGCGAGGATACGACTATATATGAAGAATGGTCTTTTATTAATTGACCGGTTCCACGAGGGTCACAATCACGAGCTTATCTCACTTAAGGACAGAGAGTTCCAGAAATTGTCGCGTAACATAACAGATTATCACAAGATGATAATCGTTTCAAACTCAAGGGTTTGTAATACATAATCACTCTCTATACTAAATAAATAATTCCATTCATGTTATATTTATATGACGTATCTGTTAATGATTGATTGGCAGCTGAAGATAGGAGCAACAAAAACATACAGAATCTGCAAAGAACAAGTGAATGGATACGAAAACATTGGAGCAAGCTTAAATGATTTTAAGAACTTCCATAGGGATGTTAAATGTTTCATTCACGAACGGGATGGTCAGTTGTTTGTTGACCATTTCAAGGAAATGACTGAAACAAGAATAGGTTTCTACTTTGACTATGACCTTGACGATGATGGCAGCCTACGTAGGGCCATATGGGCGGACGGTACCGCCCGAGATAATTACAAAATTTTTGGTGATGCGGTGTCATTCGACCCAACTTACTCCACCAATAAGTATTCTATGGTATTCAGACCATTCACAGGTGTTGACCACCATAAACGATCTGTGACGTTCTGTGGGGCTCTAGTTGCAAGGGAAGATTATGAGTCATTTAATTGGGTTTTCAGCCGGTTTTTACAAGCAATGGGGGGTAAGGAACCCGAGTACATAATTACAGATCAGGACCCAGGTATTATCAAATCTGTCCCTCTTGTTTTCAAGACAGCGCGCCATCGGTTCTGTATGTGGCATATAATGAACAAAATGCCAAGTAAGTTTGGCATCTCGAGAAGCGATTATAATGAGTTCATGTGTAAAATTAATGACATTATATGGGACGATGAGCTTGAGGCAGCAGAATTTGATGGTATCTGTTAGCAAAAAATTCAAGATCATGGTGTTGGCGTAAATGATTGGTTTGCAGATACATATGCTATAAGGGGACAGTGGGTGATGGCGCATTGCAGAGACTTGAGGATGACGTCGATTATGAGGACAACTCAAAGATCAGAGAGCGAAAATAGCTTTTTCAAAAGGTTTGAGCACAAGTCAGGAACATTGGTTGAGTTTTGGATGCGTTTTGAGAGCGCTATGGACCAACAAAGACATACACAGAAGCAGCTTGACAACATGGATAAGCACTCGTCCGCAACGGCGTCAACACATCTGGCATTAGAGATTCATGCTGCAAAGGTGTACACCTATTCAGCTTTCCAAAAATTCAAACAAGAAGCCATCTTCTCAATTGATACATGTAGAACAGGAGGTTTCACTGAGAGAGGCGAGCTAGAGGTAATTACTGTCAAAGATTCAACCAGAAAGAAGAATTTTGAAGTTGAGTACAGTCAAGGTAGTTTACACTTCCTATGACATTTACACTTTCTGTTTTTATCTCGTTTAAAATCCTATGACTTAACATTTACACTTCTAATACCTTCACATTTACACTTCCTATACCTTAACATTTACACTTTTCCACTTATTGACATTTACACTACATTTCCTACATTTACACTTTACATCATATGACATTTACACATTTAAATCCCTTATAACTTAACATTTACACTTCTAGTACCTTAACATTTAGACTTCCTATTAGTTTACATTTACACTTCTAATTACTTAGCATTTACACTTTACAATTCATGACATTTACACTTTAGATCATTACATTTACACATTTAAATCCCCTATAACTTAACATTTACACTTCTAGTACCTTAACATTTACACTTCCTATTAGTTTACATTTACACTTCTAGAACCTTAACATTTACACTTCCTATTAGTTTACATTTACACTTCTAATTACTTAGCATTTACACTTTACAATTCATGACATTTACACTTTAGATCATTACATTTACACATTTAAATCCCCTATAACTTAACATTTACACTTCTAGTACCTTAACATTTACACTTCCTATTAGTTTAAATTTACACTTCTAATTACTTAGCATTTACACTTTACAATTCATGACATTTACACTTTAGATCATTACATTTACACTTCTAATAACTTAACATTTACACTTTACGATTCACTACATTTACACTTTACATCAGTGACACTATTTTTAACGTTCATATGACATTTACACTTTACATCATACGACATTTACACATTTAACTCCCCTATAACTAAACATTTACACTTCTAGTACCTTAACATTTACACTTCCTATTAGTTTACATTTACACTTCTAATTACTTAGCATTTACACTTTACAATTCATGACATTTACACTTTAGATCATTACATTTACACATTTAAATCCCCTATAACTTAACATTTACACTTCTAGTACCTTAACATTTACACTTCCTATTAGTTTACATTTACACTTCTAATTACTTAGCATTTACACTTTACAATTCATGACATTTACACTTTAGATCATTACATTTACACTTCTAATAACTTAACATTTACACTTTACAATTCAATACATTTACACTTTACATCAGGGACACTATTTTTAACGTTCACACTTACATGCTTGCTTTATCTGATGACACAGGTACACGTAAAGCAAGCTGCAGTTGTACGATGTTTGAAAGAACCGGAATCCTATGCCGCCATATAATTTGGATCTTTTCAGCAAGTGGGATAAAGACTATACCAGAAGATTATGTTCTGAATAGATGGATGAAAGAGTATCTCCGATTAAGGATTTTCAATACTGATGGTGAAGGAACAGAAAACATGCAAGTCATCGATGAAAAACAAATTGCAATGTCAATAATGTGGTCGAGGAAGTTCATGAAGTCTGTAGGGCTCCTTCGAGACAAAGGAATAGCTGGTGTTGTGACTTTTCCATTTGTAATTAGATCATTTAAATAGTCCCTGTCACCATTAGGGGAATTGTTGAATAAAAATCAACAAATGGAGAAATTTCTAAATTGTACGGCATCTGAAGTAGTGACGATATTGCCACCAAAGAATTCGAAAAACAAGGGGACCGGAAAAAGATTGCTGTCAGCCAAAACAAAAGCAATGGTGTTGGCTAGGAAACCCAAACGTAAGTGTAAGAATTGCAAGAGAATGACAAATCACGACAAGAGAAATCGCCCTAACCTCTTCTCAAAGACACACGCCATTGTGCGAAGGGTCGTCGAACGAAGAAGAGGATGAAGGAGAGGAGGAGGAAGAGCTGGAGTCGTAACAAGAATACACGTCAGATCAGTGACAAGTGTTGCTCTATATATTTTGAGTGTGTAACTTAAAACTTTGATGTGCTATAACTGGAGCGGGCGATAAGGAATTGGTCTCATGGCAGCGTAACTTTGAACTGCAGTTGGTGTAACTTTTAGTAACACCAACGTTAGAGTTACACTCTCATAAGACCAAAATCTCGCTGTTTTATTAGATAGCCAAACATTGTGTTACTTGAACTTATTTTGGATTACTTATGTTATTTCAAGTAACAGTTACACTTATTTTCAAATAACTGATGTTAACATTTACACTTCCCATGTCAGCACATTTACACTTCCAGTAACTTCACATTTACAGATGAACGGGATTATGTTATGTTAGGAAGGGGTGTATGGCGCCTGAACGGGATTTGCCGATGCTCAAAGCTAGTAATCTCACATCCTCTGTCCGTTCTGACGTCCAAATAATCGCTAACAGCTGATGCCACTTGGCGAGTAACATTGCACATTTCAGACTGATCCCAGTTGGCATGATGTTGGTAGTCAAGGAGATCAACAGTTTGTTGTCCAAATTTTATACAGACGCATGCAAAGTGCCCACCAACGTTGACAGGTACGAAAATAAACTGGGCATTCAGGTTGAAAGTTTTACCACTGTCCTGGATGAAGGTATCCCAAATGTGATACAGCCGATCAGTGATGTCATTAGACTGTGAGTCTGCTTCACGTATATCCAAAAGCCGCATGATACATTCCTGTTCAGATAAATGAGTGAGACTACATAATAAAAGTAAGAACTAATGTATAACTTTTAGGCTTTGTAGGGGGGTGTACCATATGACGTATCCCAAAGAAGGCCATCCTAGGAAGTAAGTATTCAGCAGACTCCAAATGGTTCAAGAAAAAAAAGCCCACGACTCAATGACAACAAGGCGACATTACAACCTCGGGAAGCATGGTCATGATGTCGGACGGCGTATAGTGCAGCGGCATGCCTCCTGTACCAAGAGATTGATTCGCTGCGATAAAACACACGTGTAATAGTAAGAAATTGAGAAGTAGTTACAAATTAAATATCGTAACTAATTGGCCCTGTTATAAGAGTATGGCAGGTACTAACGAATTTTAAAAGTTGTAGTCGTCTAACAAGCAATAGTCCACCGCATGCTTTCGACGTGATCGAATATCCCTGACCAAGCTTTGATTGTTCCGTAAGAAGGTCGAGACAACAAGAGTCTGCGTACCAGCAGCCCCACAGTCAATTGAGCAACCCAAGCCATCCCCCCCGCCCCGAGGACGGCTCCGTACGGCTGACAAAGGTTGGCTACCTGACGACTGCGCTGACGCTTAAACAACAACAGGGCTGCTTTCCGCCTGTATGGCTACAATATTGACCACAGGGCTTCCTACTACTGGATTAGGGGGTGGGACTGCAACACGGGGACGTTTGCTGTACGTAATCTCTTCCTCATCGTCCAGACTCCGCTTCTGTGCAACATTAGAGACCGGGTTCAGACCTTGACCATACTTTTCCCTGAATTGGGTTATCCTTGAGCGAACGCTCTCCCTCACTTTGTTATGGTCATTCAGGATAAGAATCGACACCACTTCAGCCCGGACGAGGTTCAGAACGTCCCTCTCACCTAAGGCGCAGTCAAATAGCTTCCCATTGAAAAGCAGCATGTGTATCATCATGTACACCCCGCAATCAAACGCAGAATAACCCGTACCTTGCCATTTAAATTCGACATTCACAAATTTGAACCCGGCAACCTTTGAACCTCTGACAAACCCTTTAGACTCAAGATACGCACCCATTAAATCACACTGTAAAAAGGAATTTTAAAAAAAAGACAATTTAGAAACAGTGTTTACAATTCCAGAATACATCGACACTAAATAACAAATTAAGCTATGCTATTTATAATTATTACCGCAATACGGGAAATTCCAAAATATGGAAGCTTCTCAAAATCATCGTCGTATCGACGGTTGTCCAAATACTCAATCTGCTCGGAAACGAAGTTTATGCATGCACAGCTGTAATGATCATTATTGCCAGATAAGATCGGGATGAAGACCTGGCGGGTGTGACAACAAAGACATAAAAGATACACTCAGTAAAAATTTCAGATTTACACTTTCAATAATTAGTCACATTTACAGTCCCTGTGTGATGACATTTACACTTTCCATATATTCACATTTACACTATATATGTCATGACATTTACACTTCATAATTAGTCACCTTTACACTCCCTGTGTCATAACTTTTACACTTCACTATATCTCACATTTACACTTCCTATGTGATGACATTTACACTTTCCATATATTCACATTTACACTATATATGTGATGACATTTACACTTCATATTTAGTCACCTTTACACTCCCTGTGTCATAACTTGTACACTTCACTGTATCTCACATTTACACTTCCTATGTGATGACATTTACACTTTCCATATATTCACATTTACACTTTATATGTGGTGACTTTACACTCCCTGTGTCATAACTTTTACACTTCACTGTATCTCACATTTACACTTCCTATGTGATGACATTTACACTTTCCATATATTCACATTTACACTTTATATGTGCTGACATTTACACTTCCTATTTAGTCACCTTTACACTCCCCTATGTCATCACATTTACACTTTCTATATAATCACATTTCCACTATACATCATGGCATTTACACTTCACTATGTATCACATTTACACTTCATATTTCATGACATTTACACTTTCTTCTAAATCACATCCAGGCGTTTACACTTTCTGTGAAAATCAAATATACACTTTCGGTGTGATGACATTTACACTTCACAATAGGTTACATTTACACTTACCATATCAGATCCAAGTTGAAATGGAGACAAACAGGATTGAATCCAAGCATCCCACCCAGCCCAGATTTCGTCCTTTTTGTCAAGAACAATTCCTTTCTTCTTGGCTTTCCAAATATCCAGTGCAGGGCTCTGTTCAAACGAAGGGCAGCGCTATTAAATTTAGACACTTACGTTACAATTAAATTGGAACTATAAAAATTGCATTGAGTGAGGATAGGGCAAGTACGGTGTGACTAAGCCCGAAGAAACAACGAGAGGATGCAACTGGTGCAGTTTGGTCATACATCATCTTATTGATTAGTAGGCACCAACAATCGATTCATGAATTCATAACTTCCCTGTCCAGGTTCAAGGGTTAACATGTCTTCCCGTGACACGAAGAAAAAGTCCGAAAAAAGCGCCAATTCTTCCCTACAAAAAAAGAAAAATTATATAAGGCGAACATGGTTACGACAACATATAAGTATTAATATGTTTGACATAGAAATTAATCGACTCACCCTTTCAACCAAGCTTCTGATTTGTTAAATACGTAGTCCAGGACGTATTTCCTTTCCTTAAAAACACCCCTAAATAATTTCTTGTTTGTTGCAGTCTCACAAGAACAAAGCCTTGCTCGGGCATGGGTTCCCCACAATCCATGGTGCAAGTCAGATTCTCAGGGACCACTTCCATGCACTGTAAGGGCTCAGGTGAATGAAATAGGAAAGGGTGGTGATCCATATTACTCCGGGGGACATAAATTTCCCGACCATCCGCGGAAACGGCTGGTTGAGAAGGGCTCGCCACATCGTCGTTCCAAAATCCTCACCTGGAACCCCCTTAAATGCCTCAGCTAGCTCTGCAGTAGATATAAACGTACACTGAAATTCCGGCAACTTAAACTCAGAGGAGGGTGCTTCGACGACCACCTTATCTTCTCCCTCTGCAACATCCTTGGGCTTGTCATCATTCTGAAATGAACCAGCACAACCGGGTTGTTCAGTAGGGCCCTCATCTTCCTCGTTGACCATGCCACTACCAATCTCTAACCCTTCTTGCGATGCATCTTGGCAGACTGTGGTCGGAACAACGCCAGGCTCACCATCCGGTGCTTTCGTACCACTACCTTGGCGTCGGTCAACAGGCTGATCCACTCCCGGTGCACCGCTAACATCCACAGCCTCACCAGGCACTCGTCCAACCACGAGTGGTTCGGGCCCATGGCAGGACCCCTCGTCTTGGGGCGGCTCCATGTCCATGCCCTGCACAGCCTCATCCTGGACTGTCGGTGCACCGCTAACATCCACATCCACGCCAGGCACTACTCCAACCACCACTGATTCAGGCCCACAGCGGGTCCCCTGATCTTGAGGCGGCTCCATATCCATTCCCTGTACAGCCTCGTCCTGTTCTCTCAGTGCACCACCCTATGCCACTTCACTTTGTCACCATTTGCCCCGACAACTTTTTTTCAGCGTTATCAATATCAGCTGTCGCTATAAATTTCAACTAAAAAGAAGATGATCCATCTTCAATTGACGGGACTACCACATCCGCATCCACCTTGTTTGCTACTTTTGAATAAGACGCCTCCCCTTAACCAGAAACAGGCCCCTGTTCTTGAGCCAACGCGTTCTCAATATCAGCAGTCGAAATAAATTTTAGTTGAACTGAAGATGAACCATCTTCAGTTGACTGACCTACCACATCCGCATCAACCTTATTCGTTGCTTCTGACTTACACTTCTCAACAACATGTTCAGCTTTCTCAGGGGCACCACTAGTGTCAGGCACTTCCCCTCCCAAACTTTCCTGCTCCTCGTTCAATGAGGGCTTTGTGTAAGCTTCTTCAACATCATACGAGCTATAAATTTTCTCTAGAATCTGCCGATCAGATAATTGAGTCAAGTCGTCGGTTAAAAGTAGCCCGCATTCCTCTTCCTCTCGTCGACAGGCTTCGTTAAGTTCAGCGGTGTTGTAGAAATCAGCGGTCTCCATTACCTGGGACATCGCCGCATCACCTGCTTTATCACCCAAATCAGAATCTTCTGCAAGTGATACAGGCTCTACAGTAGACGTAAACTCGAACTTAGGAACCTTGTTCTTTCTTTTCTTGCTTGCCTTTGTTTTTTTCTTGGCCGCCTGTTTTTGTTCTTGGCCAACATCGGACAATGAGGGAGCATTATCATTATACTTCTTCATTTGGGAAGCTAAATTTCCAACTTCTTCAACATATTCCTTCACCTTTGCACCTTCAAAAAAAGCTTGCGTCGCTTGTGACGGAACAAGATCGGTTGAAGAAGAAGCACCTGTTGTTAAATTCTTAAGCATTGCAGCTGCATCCGTATACCAGGAATAGAACGCCACAACGTTCCTTTGAATCTTCAAGTACAACTCATGAACACCCTACAGTTGGTAACAAAAAAAGATTTAAGAGTCTAGATACACAAAATATACCTGCTCAATATATATATATATATATTCAAAAAAATATGCGATTAATTAAACATTCATAACATAAATCTTACATCTACAGCCCTAGCTTTCAACTCATCATCATCTTCAACACCGGGAGGGAGTTCAATCTGAATAAACTTCTTAGCGGGTGATGTACCCGACGTTGAAATCAGAAGAGGCGTAGGGCTTGCCAATGGCGCCTAGGGCGCGCCAGCTATAGCCAACATCGTATTACCAGTGTCCTTCTCATCAGGGGTCTTGTTCTGACATCGCGGGTACTTCACCTTCGACAAAGTTAGTCGACCCAGTGGCCCCACGTCCAGCTCATCCTTTAACCTATTCGATAGAGTTTTCAGATCCCAATGCTGAATAAGTGGAAGGCCATCTGGGGAACTCTTGCCACGGTAATCATACCTGTAACATTTCGTATTTGTTATGTTTAATTGATGTGTCAAAAGTGTGTGTTAACCGTGTTAGAAATGCGTGACGTCCGTAAGTACGATATACAATACCCTTCCGAGGTTTGAGTATGGGAGCGAACTTCGGGACGAAGTTCAATTTAAGGGGGGAAGACTGTAATACCCCGTATTTTATATAATCAATTAAACGGATATTATTATATATTAGTTATTATACATTTATATTACTAATTAAGTCGATTTAATGGTGAGTCGATAATTACGTTAAGCTATCGTAAGTTAATTGAGACGGGTTTATATGGAATTCGAAATGTGTGCTAACCCATTTAAGTGGCCCAATAGCATGTTTAGCCCAATTAACCCTAAGCCCAATTAACCTTAAACCCTAAACCTAATTAACCTAAACACTACCCAAATCCCTCCCTCAACCCGCCTCCCTCACGCCTCCCTCCTTCATCAGCTTCCACATCAACTTTCACGCATAGAGAGAGAGAAAGAGAGAGAGAGTGAGCCTGGGTGTTGACGGCGCATCAAGGAAGGCCTTAGGCCGTTGGTCGACAACCATGGGTGACCCTGGTGGCGGTAGTGGCGGCAGAAAAAGGTATGAGTCAACCCCCTTTCCTCTGTTTTCGCATTTCTGTCGTGGGTTGGTTGTTGTTTCGTGACTAGGGGAGGTGTTCCTGGTGGTTGGTGTCGGGGTAATGGTAATGGGTGGTATGTGACGAGTGTAGTGGTGGTGGTTAGGGTGGTTTTGGGTGGTAGTAGTGGTGTGAAAGGCGCAGCGTCGGGGAGTAGAAACGGGTTTAAGTTTGTGGTTTTCAAAGCGAGTTAGAATGGGTAGGTTTGGGGTGGCGCCACCGTGGACTCGGGGGAGGTCGAACCGGCGGCGCCATGGCTCCTGGGTGCCGCTTGACGGCGAGTAGGATGGTGGTTGTTTGGCAGGGGGTAGTTGTTGGTTGCGGTGGTTGTAGGTTGAGAATTAGAGGTGTTTGGTGAGGCACGGTCTTGAACCAGGCCAAAAGACGGCCCTGGTTTGACACAATGACAATGATCGACCCGAGTGGGGGTGGTCGTTGGTGGTGGGTCGAGTGGGTGTTTGACCGGTGGGTCGACACGGTGGAGAGGTGGCGCGTGGGAGTGTGGGAGTGCGTGTGAAGGGATGGTGGTTGATGACGGGTTGTTTTTAGTTTTGAAACGGGTTTTTCATAGCTTAATCATTATAATTCGTTATTTGGTCGTATTCTTAATTAATTAATTTAATTCCCGAGTTAATTAAATAATTAAAGACGGGTTTTTAGTCGGGTTGTTGAGTTGTTCAATTGTTTGATTCGGGTTTTCTTAATCGTATAATTCGTTAATCCTTTAATTATCATTTTGGTTTTAGTTTCGAGTTATTTAAAATAAAATAATAATTAATAATAATTAATTAATTAGAGACGGGTTAAATAGAAAAGTTACTATATCGGGAAAGTTTCCATTTTTAGGAAATTCTATCTTTAATAATCTCTATTTTAGGAACGGGAATAGTTAAGTAATTGTTATCATTTAATTATCTTTCGAGGGCTTAATTGTTGTGGAATATTCTCTGGACACCCGACTATTTGATTAGATCAAGTAGGGAAATACACTTGACTTATTATCGTTGTTGTTTAATTGTGTTGACTTGATTCATGGTTGTTGATTTACGTTATGATTCATATATGGGAAGGTGATTGACTGAATTGATCGTATTGAGTATGATATCACAACATCGGGTAACCGGCATGATTTTATGATTTATCAGTTCAGTGATTTATATATATATATATTTTGTTGCATTAATTTCTGTTGAGCATTTCATATGCATTGGAGTTGGAGGATGGTGTAGGAGTGACGATGTTGAGATACGATGTGAGTTGTGATAAGGCCCAGGCGGGTTCTGCAGGACTTGCCCTGGTGTCCTCAGTGCGAGTGGCACAGATCGGCTACGGTCGATATATATAGTCTACCGGGGATCGGTATGGCTGGGTTGTCCGGGTTATGAGATATGAGATATGAGTTACGAGTTGAGATGGAGATGGAGGTGACGGAGGATCATGCATATCATATTTTGTTGTTTAATTGTTTTCCCTACTAAACCTCATGGTTGACCCTGTGTATTCATGAACACCTGTGATGACCCAAATATTGGCGAGCAGACTTGACAGGTTAAGAGATAGAACGGGAGCTGGATGGGCGTGAGACACTGGATCTGACGACTTAGTAGCTAGATCATCATCTAGAAGACTTTCACTTTTATTTATGTTAGTTCTTGTAATCTGACGTAAAAGAGGTTTTGTAATAATTAAGTTAAAAACAATTATATAAATTGCCTTGGAGTTTAATTTGTTATTCACTACCTCGGGAAACCGAGATGGTAAGTGATCCGGTTTATTAGGGAATGTCTTGACGAAGGCTTCTTTTATAAACCGGGGTGTTACAAAGTGGTATCAGAGCGAACGATCCTCGGCCTAAACCAATGAGCCCAATGAACATAGGATGTGTCTAAATAAAATGAACCGGGATAGAATGTTAGGAGCACACTAAGGTAAGGTATGAGTTAGGGGCCCCCTCACACCGAACAGTGGCCCTCTCGGTTGACCCGGAAACCCCGAGTGTATATGAGAGAAAGGGTAGAATAGTTGCTTGAGATTGAGCATGAAATTCATATATCGTTGCCTAAGTGTTAATTGATTGATACCTTGATTATTGCATAAAAGAGTTGATGTATACCTTGAGACCCATATATTCTAACCATTCTCGCAGACAACGCTACGGTAAGTATTTTGTATGAATGATGTGTTGATAGTACTATTATGTCTACGAATATGCGGTTATGTGATCCCAAAGCCATGCTAGTATAGTCTTGTGATAGTAATTAGAAACACTATTGAATTATATGTTTTTAGTCGTAGCAATCGTGATTTAGATGTAAGGAGTAGATCGAGATGTGAAGGGATTATATGGGGTAGATGTTTACGTAAGTACAGTGTGAGATTTAAGTTAGGATGGGTTAGTATCGATAGTATGGTTGTAAGAGTTTGGAACATAGAAAATGAATGACTTAGTGATGAAACTCGTTTTGGTTGATGTTACTCTCTAATTGACCTTACTGCCATTCCCTTTCTGTTTATTGCCTATGGATGAAAATTATATGAGAGATAGCCTTGGGAGTTAGTGTCGATTTGGCGTTGGTTTCATGCTTATATGATATACGGATTAGGAGTAATAAATATTTTAGTGAGCTGTGGTTAGGAATTTCCTGTGCGGTGATGTTTTGACCAACAATTTTGTAAAAATCCTCATTTAAATTATACTAATAATCTTTGAATAATTCCAACTCCATCGACCCGAATATTCGCATATGTTTTCAAATTAATAAGCCACGAAAAATCTTGATGTCTCAATATTAAATAATAAGTTTTGCAAACTGACCCAAGTTTCAGACCAATTGCTGTCACATGTTTGTTGGACCAACTGAGTTGTAAAATTCTTTAAAAATGGAATTCTTGTACTTTAGACCTAATTCTTTTTTTCCTGTGTTTTTAACTCTCCGTGTTTTATAAAAATAATATGAATCAAGTTTTAATCAAACGGTTATTTATTCGTGATCTTTGAAAGTTACAACGTGAATCAAAACATTTAAAATGTGCGTTCTATGTTGAATTTTCATACAATTGTTTGGCTAATTCATGAGCTTTAGTAACGTGAATTTATAATGTTTTATATGACGATAGTAGCACGCATGTTCAGTAATTATGTATCTTAACAAGTGATAAAATTAAAACTTAGTTGATCACATTGTTGGCATGATAGTATGAGTAAAATGGGATAGCTTAATTGGATTCTTAATCGAGGGTGAAATGTTTATACGAGTCCAGTTGTTTGCATACGTTATATACATTTGGCATGTTGTAACATTTCTGGCGTGTTCATCATATTTGCATAATGGTCGGATATATATAAATATAAAACTATATTGTCATATCTTGGTAAAGTTGGTGGCGTTAAATGTTAACTTGATTGTTCAAATACACTCGCATGAATATTTATAGTAATTATGTTTAAATGTTTACACATGGATGGTATTAATGAGTATGTCTAAATGTTCACACATGTAGGATGCATCTGAGTTCTAATGTCTTTCATATGAGTTGAGTGCCCATAGTTATATTTATTACCTTCATCGCATTAAATTATTTCAGTTAAACCTAAACCTATGACATGATAACAAAAAAGTCGTTATTTCTTATCGGATATGTTCGTTATTATATCGTCATAAAATGCTAAAGTGATTCTTGCAATTGTATGGGCATGATATAAAGGAGACTGTTTGATATAACATGACAATTGACATATCTATATTCTCGAGTCGTTACTATCAATTATATTTTAATAAAGATTGTTTATGATAATTATATTGGCAATTATAATGGGATAACCCTTTGATGATTCACATGATATGCATTGGTTCTAACGATAGTCGTTCATTAGTAAAGATAGGACTGAAATGAATAAGATGAACCTGTAAATTATAAATATATGAGTCGACACCTAAGCTCGTTTTGTTTGAAGGAATTGAATTAAGTTTATCTGATTTTGAGTTTCGTAGTAAGCTGTAAATGGATTCTATGGACGGCTCTGTTATAAGATTTATGTTAGGAAAGTTATTCACCGTCAGGTATGAAAGTAAAAGTTTTGAAAATGAAGTTAAATTTTGTCGTGTGAGTATAAATCCGGAATGAGATTTCCAGCCAATGTTTGGTGGTATGGTTCCATGATATTTGCTAGTTGGAGGAATGAAACTAGAACGGAGTCACAAGTAGTGGGTTAATTTAGTCAGGTTGTTCGTTCATGTAGCGAATTGGTGGGTTGTGGTTAGTTACGAATGTCAAAACGGGAAATGTAATGGGGTGATTTAAGTGAGTTATGTGTTAACATGGTATGATTTATATTAGCATGATATGTAAGGAACACTTGTAAAATTGGTGTAGTTAAATACATTTAATCTTTTATGTCATGGTGTTGGGTGCAGTCTAAATATATTTAATACCAAGAACGAAATTTTATGTATGATAGTCTTGTATGTTAAATTTCCAATATCGCCGTTTACTCGCTTGTTTGACTCGACCAATAAGTTGTACAAATTTGTCAATCAATGTGCATTCATCATTCGTGAATAAATCCCAAACCCTTGTTATAAGGATTAAAAATATTTCTAGGATGATAAGTACTGCGAAACTGGTTATCTTCATTTTTATCGGTGATTCTGTGTCTGGACCTAAATCTGTACAATTAAGTAAAGGAAAGTCAGACTGGACCTATTAGGTTATAAATTTTCATAAATCGATTTATCAAAGTGTTGACCCTAATTCTTTTCTTATGTTGATTGATCCCCTATGTTTCTAAGGTATGAGATTACAATGATTGGTGAAATGAATAATTACTAATGATTTTTACTGGTAACGGTAGCTTCCTTGAGAGAGCTTGTATATTGATTATCTTTGGTAAGGATTAGTTAACTTAAGCGTGAGTTGTGAATATTTTATCCTCTTTCAGTTGTTAGCAGTAGTTTGAGAACTTTATTTATAATAATGAAGGTTACGAGGACGTAACCATGTTTTTAGTTGGGTAGGATTGTAAAATCTTAATGTTTAATTTGCACTTGTTTGTAGATCGTAGTTTTGATCAAGTTGATATTTCGTTGTGGGGTACCTATGCAAATGAGTTCTATATGTTTTATTCATACTTCTGTTAGTTGGTTGAGGTGTAAATGGAGAGTATAGTTAAACTACTGGTATTGAGTTATGAGTTGTGGGGCCTTTGTGCCAAGTTACGTTTACGGTCCAGTGAGACCTTGGTTATTGAGTTACTTGAGTTTGAGATCGGAATTTAGATGGAAGATGACGGTGTTCTCAGATGAATATTTAGTTGTTATACATTTGTGTTCTCAGGTAGTTAGTAGTTGTAGTTAGTGGGTTAAGTAAAAACGAGCTAAACTTCGGGACGAAGTTTATTTTTAGGAGGGCAGAATGTAACATTTCGTATTTGTTATGTTTAATTGATGTGTCAAAAGTGTGTGTTAACCGTGTTAGAAATGCGTGACGTCCGTAAGTACGATATACAATACCCTTCCGAGGTTTGAGTATGGGAGCGAACTTCGGGACGAAGTTCATTTTAAGGGGGGAAGACTGTAATACCCCGTATTTTATATAATCAATTAAACGGATATTATTATATATTAGTTATTATACATTTATATTACTAATTAAGTCGAGTTAATGGTGAGTCGATAATTACGTTAAGCTATCGTAAGTTAATTGAGACGGGTTAATATGGAATTCGAAATGTGAGCAAACCCATTTAAGTGGCCCAATAGCATGTTCATCCCAATTAACCCTAAGCCCAATTAACCTTAAACCCTAAACCTAATTAACCTAAACACTACCCAAATCCCTCCCTCAACCCGCCTCCCTCACGCCTCCCTCCTTCATCAGCTTCTACATCAACTTTCACGCATAGAGAGAGAGAGAGAGAGTGAGCCTGGGTGTTGACGGCGCAGCAAGGAAGGCCTTAGGCCGTTGGTCGACAACCGTGGGTGGCCCTGGTGGCGGTAGTGGCGGCAGAAAAAGGTATGAGTCAACCCCATTTTCCTCTGTTTTCGCATTTACGTCGTGGGTTGGTTGTTGTTTCGTGACTAGGGGAGGTGTTCCTGGTGGTTGGTGTCGGGGTAATGGTAATGGGTGGTATGTGACGAGTGTAGTGGTGGTGGTTAGGGTGGTTTTGGGTGGTAGTAGTGGTTTGTGAAAGGCGGCGGCGTCGGGGGAGTAGAAACGGGTTTGTTTGTGGTTTTCGGGCGAGTTAGAATGGGTAGGTTTGGGGTGGCGCCACCGTGGACTCGGGGGAGGTCGAACCGGCGGCACCATGGCTCCTGGGTGCACTGCTTGACGGCGAGTAGGATGGTGGTTGTTTGGCAGGGGGTAGTTGTTGGTTGCGGTGGTTGTAGGTTGAGAATTAGAGGTGTTTGGTGAGGCACGGTGCTGAACCAGGCCAAAAGACAGCCCTGGTTTGACTCGCCAGCGACAGTCGACCCCAGTGGGGGTGGTCGTTGGTGGCTGGGTCAGAGTGGGTGTTTGGACTGGTGGCTGACACGGTGGAGAGGTGGCGCGTGGGAGTGTGGGAGTGCGTGTGAAGGGATGGTGGTTGATGACGGGTTGTTTTTAGTTTTGAAACGGGTTTTTCATAGCTTAATCATTATAATTCGTTATTTGGTCGTATTCTTAATTAATTAATTTAATTCCCGAGTTAATTAAATAATTAAAGACGGGTTTTTAGTCGGGTTGTTGAGTTGTTCAATTGTTTGATTCGGGTTTTCTTAATCGTATAATTCGTTAATCCTTTAATTATCATTTTGGTTTTAGTTTCGAGTTATTTAAAATAAAATAATAATTAATAATAATTAATTAATTAGAGACGGGTTAAATAGAAAAGTTACTATATCGGGAAAGTTTCCATTTTTAGGAAATTCTATCTTTAATAACTCTCTATTTTGGGAACGGGAATAGTTAAGTAATTGTTATCATTTAATTATCTTTCGTGAGGGCTTAATTGTTGTGGAATATTCTTTGGACACCCGACTATTTGATCGCAAAGATCGAGGTAGGGAAATACACTTGACTTATTATCGTTGTTGTTTAATTGTGTTGACTTGATTCGTGGTTGTTGATTTACGTTATGATTCATATATGGGAAGGTGATTGACTGAATTGATCGTATTGAGTATGATATCACAACATCGGGTAACCGGCATGATTTTATGATTTATCATTCAGTTGATTTTATATATATATATATATATATATATATATATATATATATATATATATATATATATATATATATATATATATATATATATATATTGTGTTGCATTAATTTTCGTTGAGCATTTCATATGCATTGGAGTTGGAGGATGGTGTAGGAGTGACGATGTTGAGATACGATGTGAGTTGTGATAAGGCCAGGCGGGTTCTCGCAGACTTGCCCTGGTGTCCTCAACAAGGAATGGCAGATCGGCTACGGTCGATATATATAGTCTACCAGGGGATCGGTATATGGTGGGTTGTCCGGGTTATGAGATATGAGATATGAGTTACGAGTTGAGATGGAGATGGAGGTGACTGAGGATCATGCATATCATATTTTGTTGTTTAATTGTTTTCCCTACTCAACCTCGTGGTTGACCCTGTGTATTCATGAACACCTGTGATGACCCAAATATTGGCGAGCAGACTTGACAGGTTAAGAGATAGAATGGGAGCTGGATGGGCGTGAAACACTGGATCTGACGACTTAGTAGCTAGATCATCATCTAGAAGACTTTCACTTTTATTTATGTTAGTTCTTGTAATCTGACGTAAAAGAGGTTTTGTAATAATTAAGTTAAAAACAATTATATAAATTGCCTTGGAGTTTAATTTGTTATTCACTACCTCGGGAAACCGAGATGGTAACAGTCCGGTTTATTAGGGAATGTCTTGACGAAGGCTTCTTTTATAAACCGGGGTGTTACAATACCGCTGAAAATAAGTAATCATAAGGAAAGGGATACAACCAAGCAGATGTGACTACACGCTACGAGCCTCGGCTGCAGCATTAGCTACACATTCTAATACATACGAGCACCAGTCATACTCCGCTATGGCACTCACATCTTCAACCACTTTCAAAAGTTTGATTTCAATGCCGTTGTTCAATGTCGGCGCAAGGAATGATGAAATGCTAAGAAGCACAAACAGGCGGCAGAATTCATCACCACCATCTTTGAATTGCTCCGACTCAATATAATTGATGACGTCTCCTAAAGGAATAGAATCAGAATTTGATTTCACTTTGAACTTTTTACGCCACAGTTGTTTTATGCACACATATTTTTCATCTTTAGCACCAGGCATATGCCCAGTAGGTACTATTTCCATCTCTCTCTCACCAATAGGTAACATGAAACAGTCATAGACATCATACTTAGTAACCATAAACTCCTTCAACTCCGACGCTCTGAAAACATGAGAACCATCGCTGAAAGCCTCAAGAAATTCAGGAACATGTGAAAGCGGGAAAGTTCTGAGTTTCAGATGAAGCAGCCCCCCAAATCCAATCCTCTGTACAGCGGCTCGTTGGGCAATGTTAAGCTTACCAATAAGCTTGTGAAGCCGGTTGGGTCGACACTTAACTAAAAGCTTGAGGGGTAACTTGTGGTTGTTCTTCACTTCCAGGTACTTCTCCATCAGATACCATCTGAATCAGGAACACAAAGTACATAAAAAATGCACAATATCAGTCAACCTATAACAGTCTACACATTTACATTTACACTTCTCCTACACTCACATTTACACTTCCAGTATCTTCACATTTACACTTCCACTTTAGTCAGATTTACCCTTTATTTGTTCACATTTACACTTACTCTATCCTCACATTTACACTTCCAGTATCTTCACATTTATACTTCCAATTTAGTCAGATTTACCCTTTATTTGTTCACATTTACACTTACTCTATCCTCACATTTACACTTTCATTTTCTTCACATTTACACTTCCAATTTAGTCAGATTTACCCTTTATTTGTTCACATTTACACTTACTCTATCCTCACATTTACACTTTCATTATCTTCACATTTACACTTCCAATTTAGTCAGATTTACACTTTATTTGTTCACATTTACATTTACTCTATCCTCACATTTACACTTCCAGTATCTTCACATTTACACTTACTCTTTAGTAAGATTTACACTTTATTTGTTCACATTTACACTTCTCCTATCCTCACATTTACACTTCCAGTATCTTCACATTTACACTTCCACTTTAGTCAGATTTACACTTTATTTGTTCACATTTACACTTACTCTATCCTCACATTTACACTTCCAGTATCTTCACATTTACACTTACTCTTTAGTCAGATTTACACTTTATTTGTTCACATTTACACTTCTCCTATCCTCACATTTACACTTCCAGTATCTTCACATTTACCCTTCCACTTTAGTCAGATTACACTTTATTTGTTCACATTTACACTTACTCTATCCTCACATTTACACTTTCATTATCTTCACATTTACACTTCCAATTTAGTCAGATTTACCCTTTATTTGTTCACATTTACACTTTCATTTTCTTCACATTTACAATTCCAATTTAGTCAGATTTACACTTTATTTGTTCACATTTACACTTACTCTATCCTCACATTTACACTTCCAGTATCTTCACATTTACACTTACTCTTTAGTCAGATTTACACTTTATTTGTTCACATTTACACTTCTCCTATCCTCACATTTAAACTTCCAGTATCTTCACATTTACACTTCCACTTTAGTCAGATTTACACTTTATTTGTTCACATTTACACTTACTCTATCCTCACATTTACAGTTCCAGTATCTTCACATTTACACTTCCACTTTAGTCAGATTTACACTTTATTTGTTCACATTTACACTTCTCCTATCCTCACATTTACACTTCCAGTATCTTCACATTTACCCTTTATTTGTTCACATTTACACTTCTCCTAAACTCACATTTACACTCCCATTATCTTCACATCTACAGTTCCATTTTAGTCAGATTTACAGTTTTAGTGTTCACGTTTACACTTACTCTATCCTCACATTTACACTTTGAATATCTTCACATTTACACTTCCAATTGAGTCAGATTTACACTTTCTATTTGATAACATTTACACTTCTCCTATCCTCACATTTACACTTTCTATTTGTGCACATTTACACTTATTTTGGTTCACATTTACACTTGGGCTGTCCTCACATTCACAGTCCCAATTACGTCACATTTACAATCCCCAAAAACAGGCTCGATTAAAACCCTAACAAATTCATTGACACTACCCATCAATTCAGATTTACACTATGAATTTAATTAAAAATTCAAACACACAATAAAATCACATAAATTAAAACACGCAATAAAATTGAAACACGCAATATAACAATTACGACTCAAGCATAATTTGCAAAATTAAAAAATTTAAACAAAGAAAGGAATAAAGGATGATCAGTGAATTACCTTCAAAGTGAGATAAAGAAACAAAGATATACACTACAAGGGTTTGAATGCGATAAAATATAGAAAAGAAATGGAATTGTTGTATTTGGTAAGCAATAGAAATGGAACAGTAAGGAATAGAAAAGAAATGAAGAAATGTGAGATGAAAAACAGGAATAAGGAAGGACGGTTTTTTGAAATTATGAGGAGGTTGTATGAGATAGTGGAGGGAAGTTGAATATAGTGCAAGTGACTGATGAGGAACATACATGCAGAATGAACAGTAAGTCTAATAGCCTAAGGAGAGAGGTAATTAGTCTACATATTATTATAATGTTATAAGTTGCTTTTTGGTGTAATCTTAACCATTCATCCTCACAATCTAAGGGCTCTAAATGGGACTTATGGACTTAATGACTTAAGGTGGACTCACTTGATCCTTCTTCTATATATATATATATATATATATATATATATATATATATATATATATATATAGAGAGAGAGAGAGAGAGAGAGAGAGAGAGAGAGAGAGAGGAGATCTAATGAGTCCCTTACTTCATTTGAGTCCTTAAGTCCTTATAAGGACCCTTAGATGGACAACATCTATGGTGGAGATTTTTTTACAAAATGTAGGCAAAAAAAAAAGGGAAAAGCTTGGCTATGAAAGAGGACAACAATTCCTGCAAATTGTCCTTACCAATGATCATTTCCTGCGGACAAAAGCATATATCCTTTGTACTATGTTTCCACTTTCCAAATTCTTCCTTCCTGAACACACTTAATTCCAACCTTTTTCTTTCTTTCTTCTCTCTAAAACTGGGTGCTTTCATCTGAAAACGAAGCTAAAGTTCTCGCTAAATCCTCCAAATCAGCGTAAACATGCAAATAATAGATGACATCAATGGTATTTCTTCATTTTATTCATTGTTTTCAGTCACGTTTTCATATTTTTCAGTTGAATAGAAAGGATGAAGGTAATCATTACAGTTTTGCATGTCATTGAATTTGTTCATTCTTGTTTTGATTATTTCTTACTGGGTTTGAAATGAAGATTGTTAGAAGTAAATCTTCATGCTGGGTTTTCATTAATTTGAGCTTCGATTAGCATGAACGCATTCTGACAACATTTACATGAACATTTTTGCTATAGTTTTACATTTACACTTTTTATTGTTATAATTTTTATGTGAGTTAGCATTCTGACAACATTTACACTTTTGTTGACATTTACACTTTTAAAGCCTCACATTTACACTGCATTACTGCTCACGTTTACACTTTTCATGTACTTTTAAATTTACACTTTTTTATTGTTATAGTCACCTTTGCATTTTTATTGTTATATTTTTTATGTGAGTTAGCATTCTGACAACATTTACACTTTTGTTGACATTTACACTTTTAAAGCATCACATTTACACTGCATTCCTGCTCACATTTACACTTTTGGTGTAGTTTTACACTTTTGTTGACATTTACACTTTCAGACAATCACATTTACACTTCGTTTCTGCTACACATTTGGATGTTTACTCTTTTTGCTATAGTTTTACATTTACACTTTTTAATTGTTATAGTCATCTTTTAATTGTTAATATTATAGTTTTAATTTGAGTTAGCATTCTGACAACATTTACACTTTTGTTGACATTTACACTTATAAAGCATCACATTTACACTGCATTTCTGCTGACATTTACACTTTTGCTGACATTTACACTTTGCAACAAAGCACATTTACAATTCGTTTTCTACCGACATTTACACTTACACTTTTGGATGTTTACTTTTACTATAGTTTTGACATTTACACTTTTGATGACATTTACACTTTCGAACAAAGCACATTTACACTTCATATCCGAGGACATTTACATTTACACTTACACTCTGTGCACATTTGCAGACTTGGTAAAACAGAATGGGGTTCAACTTTGACAGCAGGGAGCGATGGAGGTGGAGAAGAGGTTTACACCGTACATCGGCCAGGAGTTTGGGGGGGTTGAGGATGCGGTGACTTTTTATAAGATATACGCCATTGCTTGTGGGTTTGATGTCCGTAGGTACATAACAAAAAAATGGCGTGGCGGTGAGATCAAGTCAAAGCTCTTCGTCTGCAATCGAGAAGGTTTCGCTCACAAGACGCCCAGAAAAGATCAGGATGACGGACTGGATGGGGAGAAGTCGCAGAGGATATTCAGGGTCACTAGAGTGGGGTGTAAAGCGAGGATACGACTATATAGGAAGAATGGTCTTTTATTAATTGACCGGTTCTACGAGGGTCACAATCACGAGCTTATCTCACTTAAGTACAGAGAGTTCCAGAAATTGTCGCGTAACATAACAGATTATCACAAGATGATAATCGTTTCAAACTCAAGGGTTTGTAATACATAATCACTCTCTATACTAAATAAATAATTCCATTCATGTTATATTTATATGGCGTATCTGTTAATGATTGATTGGCAGCTGAAGATAGGAGCAACAAAAACATATAGAATCTGCAAAGAACAAGTGAATGGATACGAAAACATTGGAGCAAGCTTAAATGATTTTAAGAACTTCCATAGGGATGTTAAATGTTTCATTCACGAACGGGATGGTCAGTTGTTTGTTGACCATTTCAAGGAAATGACTGAAACAAGAATAGGTTTCTACTTTGACTATGACCTTAACGATGATGGCAGCCTACGTAGGGCCATATGGGCGGACGGTACTGCCCGAGATAATTACAAAATTTTTGGTGATGCGGTGTCATTCGACCCAACTTACTCCACCAATAAGTATTCTATGGTATTCACATCATTCACAGGTGTTGACCACCATAAACGATCTGTGACGTTCTGTGGGGCTCTAGTTGCAAGGGAAGATTATGAGTCGTTTAATTGGGTTTTTAGCCGGTTTTTACAAGCAATGGGGGGTAAGGAACCCGAGTTCATAATTACAGATCAGGACCCAGGTATTATCAAATATGTCCCTCTTGTTTTCAAGACAGCGCGCCATCGGTTCTGTATGTGGCATATAATGAACAAAATGCCAAGTAAGTTTGGCGTCTCGAGAAGCGATTATAATGAGTTCATGTGTAAAATTAATGACATTATATGGGACGATGAGCTTGAGGCAGCAGAATTTGATGGTATCTGGGAGCAAATAATTCAAGATCATGGTGTTGGCGTAAATGATTGGTTTGCAGATACATATGCTATAAGGGGACAGTGGGTGATGGCGCATTGCAGAGACTTGAGGATGACGTCGATTATGAGGACAACTCAAAGATCAGAGAGCGAAAATAGCTTTTTCAAGAGGTTTGAGCACAAGTCAGGAACATTGGTTGAGTTTTGGATGCGTTTTGAGAGCGCTATGGACCAACAAAGACATACACAGAAGCAGCTTGACAACATGGATAAGATCTCGTCCGCAACGGCGTCAACACATCTGGCATTAGAGATTCATGCTGCAAATGTGTACACCTATTCAGCTTTCCACAAATTCAAACAAGAAGCCATCTTCTCAATTGATACATGTAGAACAAGAGGTTTCACTGAGAGAGGCGAGTTAGAGGTATCTACTGTCAAAGATTCAACCAGAAAGAAGAATTTTGAAGTTGCGTACAGTCCAGGTAGTTTACACTTCCTATGACATTTACACTTTCTGTTTTTATCTCATTTAAATTCATATAACTTAACATTTACACTTCTAATAACTTAACATTTACACTTCCTATTAGTTTACATTTACACTTCCTATTAGTTTGCATTTACACTTCTAATAACTTAACATTTACACTTTACAATTGATGACATTTACACTTTACATCATATGACATTTACACTTCCTATACCTTAACATTTACACTTTTCCACTTATTGACATTTACACTACATTTCATGACATTTACACTTTACATAATATGACATTTACACATTTAAATCCCCTATAACTTAACATTTACACTTCTAATACCTTAACATTTACACTTCCTATTAGTTTACATTTACACTTCTAATTACTTAACATTTACACACTACATTTCATGACATTTACACTTTACATCATATGACATTTACACATTCAAATCCCTTAAACTTAACATTTAAACTTCTTATACCTTAACATTTACACTTTTCCACTTATTGACATTTACACTACATTTCATGACATTTACACTTTACATCATATGACATTTACACATTTAAATCCCTATAACTTAACATTTACACTTCTAATACCTTAAACTTAATATTTACACTTCCTATACCTTAACATTTACACTTTTCCACTTATTGACATTTACACTACATTTCATGACATTTACACTTTACATCATATGACATTTACACATTTAAATCCCTATAACTTAACATTTACACTTCTAATACCTTAAACTTAACATTTACACTTCCTATACCTTAACATTTACACTTTTCCACTTATTGACATTTACACGACATTTCATGACATTTACACTTTACATCATATGACATTTACACATTTAAATCCCCTATAACTTAACATTTACACTTCTAGTACCTTAACATTTACACTTCCTATTAGTTTACATTTAAACTTCTAATTACTTAGCATTTACACACTACATGTCATGACATTTACACTTTACATCATGACATTTACACATTCAAATGCCTATAACTTACCATTTACAGTTCTAATACCTTAACATTTACACTTTCTATTAGATTACATTTACACTTCTAATTACTTAGCATTTATACTTTACAATTCATGACATTTACACTTTAGATCATTACATTTACACTTCTAATAACTTAACATTTACACTTTACAATTCAATACATTTACACTTTACATCAGTGACACTATTTTTAACGTTCACACTTACATGCTAGCTTTATCTGATGACACAGGTACACGTAAAGCAAGCTGCAGTTGTACGATGTTTGAAAGAACCGGAATCCTATGCCGCCATATAATATGGATTTTTTCAGGAAGTGGGATAAAGACTATACCAGAAGATTATGTTCTGAATAGATGGATGAAAGAGTATCTCCGATTAAGGATTTTCAATACTAATGGTGAAGGAACAGAAAACATGCAAGTCATCGATGAAAAACAAATTGCAATGTCAATAATGTGGTCAAGTTCATGAAGTCAGTAGGGCTCCTTCGAGACAAAGGAATAGCTGATGTTGACAGCTTTTCCACTGTAATTAGATCATTTAAAAAGTCCCTGTCACCATTAGGGGAAGTCTTTGAATAAAAATCAACAAATGGAGAAATTTCTAAATTGTACGGCATGTGAGGTAGTGACGATATTGCCACCAAAGAATTCGAAAAACAAGGGGACCAGGAAAAAGATTCTTTGTCACCAAAACAAAAGCAATGGTATTGGCTAGGAAACCCAAACGTAAGTGTAAGAATTGCAAGAGAATGACAAATCACGACAAGACAAATCGCCCTAACCCCTTCTCAAAGACACACGCCATTGTGCGAAGGGTCGTCTCGAACGAGAAGAGGATGAAGGAGAGGAGGAGGAAGAGCTGTAGTCAGAACAAGAATAGACGTCGATCGTGACAAGTGTTGCTCTATATATTTTGAGTGTGTAACTTAAAACTTTGATGTGCTATAATCAAGCGGGCGATAAGGAATTGGTCTCATGGCGCAGTAACTTTGAATCTGCAGTTGGTGTAACTTTTAGTAACACCAACGTTAGAGTTACATTGTCATAAGACCAAAATCTCTCTGTTTTATTAGATAACCAAACATTGTGTTACTTGAACTTATTTTGGATTACTTATGTTATTTCAAGTAAAATGATTACACTTATTTTCAAATAACTGGTGTTAACATTTACACTTCCCATGTCAGCACATTTACACTTCCAGTAACTTCACATTTACACATACTATATCCTCACATTTACACTTTGAATATCTTCACATTTACACTTCCAATTTAGTCAGTTTTACACTTTATTTGTTTACATTTACACTTCTCCTATATTCAAATTTACACTTCCTATTTGTTCTTATTTACACTTTTTTTTTGTTCACATTTACACTTGGGCTGTCACCACATTTACACTTCTCATGTCACCACATTTACACTGCCTTCAATTTAATTTCAGTGTGTTTACATTCACACTTTCAGTATGATAAAGTTGACACTGACAGTGTTAACATTTACACTTTAAGTGTGTTACTAAATTACAAGTGTGATAATAGTTACACTTGCAATTTAGTCACATTTACACTTTGAATAAACTATGATTATAAATGCCAAAAAATAGTCAACCATTACACTTCATTAGTGTAATTTACCATTACACTTCATTACTGTAAAGCTTACACTTGCAAACATTGCCAACCACAGTAGAAAACATTCTTTTCTAAGTTCAAGATTGCCAAACAAAATACATTTAAAAAAAAATATGTTCACAAATTGTTCACTTTTTCGACAACACAGCCTTAATTTTGCGCTTCTTTTGTAACTTGGCTCATAAATCTTCTTTTCCAGCGATAAACCCATTCAACTTTGCTTCAAAAATGTCTCTGTTGACATTCATGTCAGCTAGAACAAGCGTCGCCACCAACTCGACTACCAAGTACCGTCGATTCCTCTTCCTCTCCAAGTCTGGATGCTCAAAAGGTTGACCCTCGTACATCAGCATATACATCATACAGAAAATCCCCGATTCTGTTATGTTAGGAAGGGGTGTTTAGCGCCTGAACGGGATTTGCCGATGCTCAAAGCTAGTAATCTCATATCTCCTGTCCGTTCTGACATCCAAATAATCACTAACAGCTGATGCCACTTGGCGAGTAACATTGCACATTTTGATCGATCAGTTGGCATGATGTTGGTAGTCAAGGAGATCAACAGATTTGTTGTCCAAAATTTATACTGACGCATGCAAAGTGCCCACCAATGTTGACAGTACGAAGATAAACTGGGCATTCGGGTTGAAAGTTTTACCACGATCCTGGATGAAGGTATCCCAAATGTGATACACCGATCGTGATGTCATTAGACGTGAGCACGCTTCACGTATATCCAAAAGCCGCATGATACATTCCTGTTCAGAGAAGTGAGTGAGCCTACATAATAAAAGTAAAAACTAATGTATAACTTTTAGGCTTTGTGGGGGGGGGGGGGGGGACCATATGACGTATCCCAAAGAAGGCCATCCTAGGAAGTAAGTATTCAGCAGACTCGAAGTGGTTCATCAAAACAGCCCACGACTTAATGACAACAGGCGACATTACAACCTCGGGAAGCATGGTCATGATGTCGGGACGTGTAGCAGTGCGGCATGCCCTCTTTGTACCAAGAGATTGATTCGCGCGTAATAAAACACACGTATAATAGTAAGAAATTGAGAAGTAGTTACAAATTAAATATCGTAACTAATTGGCCCTGTTATAAGAGTCCGGCAGGTACTAACGAATTTTCAAAGTTGTAGTCGTCTAACAAGAAATAGTCCACCGCATGCTTTCGACGTGATCGAACACCCCTGACCAAGCTTTGATTGTTCCGTAAGAAGGTCGAGACAACAAGAGTCTGCGTACCAAAGAGCCCCCACGATCAATTGAGCAACCAAGCCATCCCCCCGCCCCGGGGACGGCTCCGTACGGCTGACAAAGGTTGGCTACCTGTCGACTGCGCTGACGCTTGAACAACAACGGGGCTGCTTTCCGCCTGTATGGCTACAGGATTGACCATAGGACTTCCTTCTACGCGTTTAGGGGGTGGGCCTGCAACCTTCTTACTTTTTCTGTACGTAATCTCTTCCTCATCGTCCAGATTCCGCTTCTGTGCAACATTGGAGACCGAGTTCAGACCTTGACCATACTTTTCCCTGAATTGGGTTATCCTTGAGCGAACGCTCTCCCTCACTTTGTTATGGTCACTCAGGATAAGAATCGACACCACTTCAGCCCGGACGAGGTTCAGAACGTCCCTCTCACCTAAGGCGCAGTCAAATAGCTTCCCATTGAAAAGCAGCATGTGTATCATCATGTACACCCCGCAATCAAACGCAGAATAACCCTTACCTTGCCATTTAAATTCGACATTCACAAATTTGAACCCGACAACCTTTGAACCTCTGACAAACCCTTTAGACTCCAGATACGCACCCATTAAATCACACTGTAAAAGGAATTTAAAAACAAAGTTAATTTAAAAACAGTGTTTACAATTCCAAAATACATCAACATTAAAGAACAAATGGTTCAGCAGACTCCAAGTGGTTAAGCAAAATAGCCCACGACTCAATGACAACAGGCGACATTACAACCTCAGGAAGCATGGTCATGATGTCGGACCGGCGCAGCGCGGCATGCCTACTGTACCAAGAGATTGATTCGCGGCAATAAAACACACGTATAATAGTAAGAAATTGAGAAGTAGTTACAAATTAAATATCGTAACTAATTGGCCCTGTTATAAGAGTCCGGCAGGTACTAACGAATTTTCAAAATTGTAGTCTTCTAACATGCAATAGTCCACCGCATGCTTTCGACGTGATCAAACACCCCTGACCAAGCTTTGATTGTTCCGTAAGAAGGTCGAGACAACAAGAGTGCGTGCACTCACAGCCCCACGATCAATTGAGCAACCAAGCCATCCCCCCGCCCCGGGGGACGGCTCCGTCTGGTGACAAAGGTTGGCTACTCGACGATCATTGGCCGACGCTTGAACAACAACGGGGCTGCTTTCCGCCTGTATGGCTACAGGATTGACCACAGGGCTTCCTTCTACGCGTTTAGGGAGTGGGCATGCAACCTTCTTACTTTTACTGTACGTAATTTCTTCCTCATCGTCCAGATTCCGCTTCTGTGCAACATTGGAGACTGGGTTCAGACCTTGACCATACGTTTCCCTGAATTGGGTTATCCTTGAGCGATCGCTCTCCCTCACTTTGTTATGGTCACTCAGTATAAGAATCGACACCACTTCAGCCCGGACGAGGTTCAGAACGTCCCTCTCACCTAAGGAGCAGTCAAATAGCTTCCCATTGAAAAGCAGCATGTGTATCATCATGTACACCCCGCAATCAAACACAGAATAACCCGTACCTTGCCATTTAAATTCGACATTCACAAATTTGAACCCGACAAACTTGAACCTCTGACAACCCTTTAGACTCCAGATACGCACCCATTAAATCACACTGTAAAAGGAATTTAAAAAAAAAGTTAATTTAAAAACAGTGTTTACAATTCCAGAATACATCAACATTAAAGAACAAATTAAGGTATGCTATTTATAATTATTACCGCAATACGGGAAATTCCAAAATATGGAAGCTTCTCAAAATCATCGTCGTATCGACGGTTGTCCAAATACTCTATCTGCTCGGAAACGAAGTTTATGCATGCACAACTGTAATGATCGTTATTGCCAGATAAGATAGGGATGAAGACCTGGCGGGTGTGACAACAAAGACATAAAAGATACACTCAGTAAAAATTTCAGATTTACACTTTCAATAATTCGTCACATTTACAGTCCCTGTGTCATGACATTTACACTTTCCATATATTCACATTTACACTATATATGTCATGACATTTACACTTCATATTTAGTCACCTTTACACTCCCTGTGTCATAACTTTTACACTTCACTATATCTCACATTTACACTTCCTGTGTGATGACATTTACACTTTTCATATATTCACATTTACACTTTATATGTGCTGACATTTACACTTCCTATTTAGTCACCTTTACACTCCCTATGTCATCACATTTACACTTTCTATATAATCACATTTCCACTATACATCATGGCATTTACACTTCACTATGTATCACATTTACACTTCATATTTCATTACATTTACACTTCACAATATCTCACGACATTTACAGTTCACTATGTCTCACGTTTACACTTCATATGTCATGACATTTACACTTTACATATATTCACATTTACACTTTATATGTGCTGACATTTACACTTTCTATTTAGTAACCTTTACACTCGCTATGTCATCACATTTACACTTTCTATATAATCACATTTACACTATACATCATGACATTTACACTTCACTATGTATCACATTTACACTTCATATTTCATGACATTTACACTTTCTTCTTAATCACATCCAGGCATTTACACTTTCTGTGAAAATCAAATATACACTTTCGGTGTGATGACATTTACACTTCACAATAGGTCACATTTACACTTACCATATCAGATCCAAGTTGAAATGGAGACAAACAGGATTGAATCCAAGCATCCCACCCAGCCCAAATTTCGTCCTTTTTGTCAAGAACAATTCCTTTCTTCTTGGCTTTCCAAATATCCAATGCAGGGCTCTGTTCAAACGAAGGGCAGCGCTATTAAATTTAGACACTTACGTTACAATTAAATGGGAACTATAAAAATTGCATTGAGTGAGGATAGGGCAAGTACGGTGTGACTAAGCCCGAAGAAACAACGAGAGGATGCAACTGGTGCAGTTTGGTCATACATCATCTTATTGATTAGTAGGCACCAACAATCGATTACAGAATTCATAACTTCCTGTCCAGGTTCAAGGGTTAACATGTCTTCCCGTGACACGAAGAAAAAGTCTGAAAAAACTGCCAATTTTTCCCTACAAAAAAAGAAAAAATTATATAAGGCGAACATGGTTACGACAACATATAAGTATTAATATGTTTGACATAGAAATTAATCGACTCACCCTTTCAACCAAGCTTCTGATTTGTTAAATACGTAGTCCAGGACGTATTTTCTTTCCTTAAAAACACCCCTAAATAATTTCTTATTCAGCTTCAGGTCTATAGTAACAAAGCTCTGCTCGGGCATGGGTTCCCCACAACCCATGGTGCAAGTCAGATTCTCAGGGACCACTTCCATGCACTGTAAGGGCTCAGGTGAATGAAATAGGAAAGGGTGGTGATCCATATTACTCCGGGGGACATAAATTTCCCGACCATCCGCGGGAACGACTGGTTGAGAAGGGCCTGCCACATCAGTCATTCCAAACTCCTCACTTGGAACCCCCTTAAATGCCTCAGCTAGCTCTACAGTAGATATAAACGTACACTGAAATTCCGGCAACTTAGACTCAGAGGAGGGTGCTTCAACAACCACCTTATCTGCTCCCTTTGAAACATCCATGGACTTGTCATCATTCTAAAATGAACCAGGACAACCGGGTTGTTCAGTAGGGCCCTAACCTTGCTCGTTGACCATTCCACTACCAATCTCTAACCCTTCTTGTGATGCATCTTCACGGACTGTGGTCGAAACAACGCCAGGCTCACCATCCGGTGCTTTTGTACCACTAACTTGGCGTCGGTCAACGGGCTGTTCCACTCCTGGTGCACCGCTAACATCCACAGCCTCACCAGGCACTAGTCCAACCACGAGTGTTTCGGGCCCACGGCAGGGCCCCTGGTCTTGGGGCGGCTCCATGTCCATGCCCTGCACAACCTCATCCTAGACTGTCGGTGCACCGCTAACATCCACATCCACGCCAGGCACTAGTTCAACCACCACTGATTCAGGCCCACGGCGGGTCCCCTGATCTTGAGGAGGCTCCATATCCATTCTCTGCACAGCCTCGTTCTGTTCTCTAGGTGCACCACCCTGTGCCACTTCACGTCACATTGTCCGACAACTTTTTTCAGCGTTATCAATATCAGTTGTCGCTATATATTTCAACTGAAATGAAGATGATCCATCTTCAATTGACGGGACTACCACATCCGCATCCACCTTGTTTGCTACTTTTGAAAAAGACGCCTCCCCTTCACCAGAAACAGGCCCCTGTTCTTGAGCCAGCTCCATATCCATACCCTGCACAATCTCATCCTCACCTATCTGTACGCAGCCCTCTACCGCTTCACCACCACCATGACCAATATCTGTCAAACCTTGCAGCGCGTTCTCAATATCAGCAGTCGAAATAAATTTTAGTTGAACTGAAGATGAACCATCTTCAGTTGACTGACCTACCACATCCGCATCAACCTTATTCGTTGCTTCTGACTTACACTTCTCAACAACATGTTCGGCTTTTTCAGGGGCACCACTAGTGTCAGGCACTTCCCCTCCCAAACTTTCCTGCTCCTCGTTCAATGAGGGCTTTGTGTAAGCTTCTTCAACTTCATCCGGGCTATAAATTTTCTCTAGAATCTGCCGATCAGTTAATTGAGTCAAGTCGTCGGTTAAATCTAGCCCGCATTCCTCTTCCTCTCGTCGACAGGCTTCGTTAAGTTCAGCGGTGTTGTAAAAATTAGCGGTTTCCATTACCTGTGACATCGCCGCATCACTTGCTTTATCACCCAAATCAGAATCTTCTGCAAGTGATACAGGCTCTACAATAGGCGTAAACTCGAACTAATTAGGAACCTTGGTCTTTCTTTTCTTGCTTGCCTTTGTTTTTTTCTTGGCCGCCTGTTTTTTTTTCTTGGCCAACATCTGACAATGAGGGAGCGTTATCATTATACTTCTTCATTTGGGAAGCTAAATTTCCAACTTCTTCAACATATTCCTTCACCTTTGCACCTTCAAAAAAAGCTTGCGCCGCTTGTGACGGAACAAAATCAGTTGAAGAAGAAGCACCTGTTGTTAAATTCTTAAGCATTGCAGCTACATCCGTATACCAGGAATAGAAGGCCACAACGTTCCTTTGAATCTTTAAGTACAGCTCGTGTACACCCTACAGTTGGTAACAAAAAAAGATTTAAGAGTCTAGATACACAAACTATACCGCTCATATATATATATATATATATATATATATATATATATATATATATATATATATATATATATATATATATATATATTAAAAAAAATATGCGATTAATTAAACATTCATAACATAAATCTTACATCTACAGCCCTAGCTTTCAACTCATCGTCATCTTCAACACCGGGAGGGAGTTCAATCTGAATAAACTTCTTATCGGGTGATGTACCCGACGTTGAAATCAGAAGAGGCGTAGCGCTTGCTAATGGCGCCTTGGGCGCGCCAGCTATAGCCAACATCGTATTACCAGTGTCCTTCTCATCAGGGGTCTAATTTTGACATCGCGAGTACTTCACCTTCGACAAAGTTAGTCGACCCAGTGGCCCCACGTCTAGCTCATCCTTTAACCTCTTCGATAGAGTTTTCAGATCCCAATGCTGAATAAGTGGAAGGCCATCTGGCGAACTCTTGCCACGGTAATCATACCGCTGAAAATAAGTAATCATAAGGAAAGGGATACAACCAAGCAGATGTGATCGCACGTTGCGAGCCTCGGCAAAGATCGCCTAAACATTCTAATACATACGAGCACCGTCATACTCCCGGTATGGCACTCACATCTTCAACCACTTTCAAAAGTTTGATTTCAATGCCGTTGTTCAATGTCGGCGCAAGGAATGATGAAATGCTAAGAAGCACAAACAGTGCGTAATTCATCACCTCCATCTTTGAATTGCTCGACTCAATATAATTGAAGACGTCTCCTAAAGGAATAGAATCGGAATTTGATTTCACTTTGAACTTTTTGCGCCACGTTGTTTTATGCGCACATATTTTTCATCTTTAGCACAGGCATATGTCCAGAGGTACTATTTCCATCTCTCTCTCACCAACAGTAACATGAAACAGTCATAGACATCATACTTAGTAACCATAAACTCCTTCAACTCCGACGCCCCTGAAAACATGAGAACCATCATTTGAAATCCTCAAGAAATTCAGAACATGTGAAAGCGGGAAAGTTCGAGTTTAAGATGAAGCAGACCCCCAAATCGAATCCTCCGTACATGCGGCTCGTTGGGCAATGTTAAGCTTACCAATAAGCTTGTGAAGTCGGTTGGGCGGGCGACACTTAACTAAAGCTTGAGTAGGGGTAACTTGTGGTTGTTCTTCACTTCCAGGTACTTCTCCATCAGATACCATCTGAATCAGGAACACAAAGTACATAAAAAATGCACAATATCAGTCAACCTATAACAGTCTACACATTTACATTTACACTTCTCCTACACTCACATTTACACTTCCAGTATCTTCACATTTACACTTCCACTTTAGTCAGATTTACCCTTTATTTGTTCACATTTACACTTACTCTATCCTCACATTTACACTTCCAGTATCTTCACATTTATACTTCCAATTTAGTCAGATTTACCCTTTATTTGTTCACATTTACACTTCTCCTACACTCACATTTACACTTTCATTATCTTCACATTTACACTAACAGTTTAGACAGATTTACACTTTATTTGATCACATTTACACTTCTCCTATCCTCACATTTACACTTCCCATTATCTTCACATTTACCCTTTATATGTTCACATTTACACTTCTCCTAAACTCACATTTACACTTCCATTATCTTCACATCTACAGTTCCATTTTAGCCAGATTTACAGTTTTAATGTTCACGTTACCCTTACTCTATCCTCACATTTACACTTTGAATATCTTCACATTTACACTTCCAATTGAGTCAGATTTACACTTTATTTGATAACATTTACACTTCTTCTATCCTCACATTTACACTTTCTATTTGTTCACATTTACACTTTTTTTTGTTCACATTTACACTTGGGATGTCCTCACATTCACAGTCCCAATTACATCACATTTACAATCCCCAAAAACAGGCTCGATTAAAACCCTAACAAATACATTGACACTACCCATCAATTCAGATTTACACTATGAATTTAATTAAAAATTCAAACACACAATAAAATCACATAAATTGAAACACGCAATAAAATTGAAATACGCAATATAACAATTACGACTCAAGCATAATTTGCAAAATTAAAAAATTTAAACAAAGAAAAGAATAAAGGGTGATCAGTGAATTACCTTCAAAGTGAGGTAAAGAAACAAAGATAGGAACTACAAGGGTTTGAATGCGATAAGATATAGAAAAGAAATGGAATTGTTGTATTTGGTAAGCAAGAGAAATGGAACAGTAAGGAATAGAAAAGAAATGAAGAAATGTGAGATGAAAGACAGGAATAAGGAAGGACGGTTTTTTGAAATTATGAGAAGGTTGTATGAGATAGTGGAGGGAAGTTGAATAACGTGCAAGTGACTGATGAGGAACATACATGCGTAATCTAACAAGTAAGTCTAATAGCCTAAGGAGAGAGGTAATTAGTCTACATATTATTATAATGTTATAAGTTGCTTTTTGGTGTAATCTTAGCCATTCATCCTCACAATCTAAGGGCTCTAAATGGGACTTATGGACTTAATGACTTAAGGTGGACTCACTTGATCCTTCTTCTATATATATATATATATATATATATTAAATTTTATTTACTTATAAGCATGTGACACGTGACAATCGATAATGACATTTTTATGCCACATTCTTGACTTTTTTATAATATTGTATAGATGTGACATGAAATTACTTATTTGAAAATTAAAATACTGGTATGAAATAAACTCTACCAGTTGTATATTCAATACCTTCGTAGTCCGATGTTTTTTTTTACAAAGTATAGTACGTAATTGTTATAACAATTATAGTGTCACAACTTTTAACATTATCATTCAGGTGGTGACGTGGGATTTTGGTAATTCAAGCTGACATTTAGTAATTCGAGGTGACACTATATACGTGGTTTTTAATTGGTGTGAGCATCCGCAAAAGTGAAGCTCCCCATAATTTCTCTTTCCTTCTTTTATTCGTCCACCTCATTTTCCACTAAATTTTCCATTACTCTCCCCAATTTATATTTACGTCTATGCAACAATAGGGTTCTCCAACAATATTAATTTACACCAAAAAATTTGGGAGCCTCCCCAAAAGCAACTCAAAATACCTTACTTTTTCTTTGGGGACCTTTCCTAGAAATAGAGGAACCCCATTTGTTGGGAGGGTGTGTGCAATAATGAGGTTCCCCATTTGAGGAGAGAGATGGCATATGGGGAGGTTAGCTTCCCACCTTTGCGGATGCTCTAAAGTTTACCCTTTTAATAAGATTTTATAGATATGAAAAAGTAAATTTTACATTGGCAATTAGTGTGAGTACCTTTTACTTAAAATTACTAATGTGATAAAATAAATGACTTGATATAACTTTTTATATCTTTTAATTGATAAATTATTACTTGTTCAAAAAAATAAAATAAAGCTATCATTAACTTTTTTGACCCATATTTCGACCGACCCAATCATACTCGATTTCTTGCAAACTCTGAAATAGCCTGATCGTGCCTTGTGTCTATCCACCGTGCATGGAGGAAAAAATGATACGGCCCAAGCACAGGAAAGTGGGCTTTTTGTGTGGAGCCTGTGAAATGGAAATGGCGGTCCAGACACAGCCCATGGCCCACGGCGTGCCAAGCAATTCCTCTACGTTGGTCTTATTCTTTGCGCGTGCCAAAATGTACCGTGCCCAGGTGGGTTGTGTCGTGCCTGTGTTAGACAGTAGACACGATATTTTTTCTCAACCTTCCGCCCAGACATGGGCCACGACATGCGCTGCACTGCCAATCCCTTGTCATGTTAAAATGGATCATGAGTCATGCATGTCCAACGACCCGCGTGCCCATTTTTTTTATCTCTACCCATTAATATGCACTCGACCTCAAGTTCTTGGTAATCGGGTGGGTCGGGGTGTGCTTCGTGCCAACCCGTCGTGTCCAGCTTGAGATGGAAGTAGGCCAGCCTACCGTGCCTTGAGAAGAAAATGACACGACCCAAGTCCATGAAGGGGGCTTCGTGTAGTGTCGTGCCAGCCAAATGAAAAAAACAGCCTAGGCACAGCCTACAGCCCACAACCCATGCATGCTGTGTTTGAGCGTACCTTAAAAATTCCTCCAGTTTATCAATTTCTTTGTATTTTGAGCGTGCCGTGCCTAAGCACGATCTTTTTTTCTCAAACATTCGGGGTAAACACGTCCCATGGTGTGGTGTGTCGTGTTAGGCTGTGCCAATTCCGTGTCGTGATAAAATGGGCCATGGGCCATTCTGGGGTGTGCCAGCCCAACGACCCGCGTGCCTACTTCCATCTTTATGCTCAGCTCTCACTAGGCTCGGCCAGGCACGGGGGTGGGTCGTTCGTGCTGTGCTCGTGCCTGGCATGCTCGCCAGACTGCCGCCGTTGTGCTTGAGGTGTTTTTAATTGTTTTTTTAATTATAGGGGTACTTGTCGTGCCTGGCTCATCGTTGCACTGTACACTCGATTTGTGCCGGGTCGTGTCATGTTGGGCCACCGAGTGTGTTGTCCGATCGGCCTCGCCAACTCTAGGTAGTGGAGAGCATCTTCACGCATAAATAAGGGAAAAGAAAAAGAGTTGGCGAAAATCACGCAAAACCGGATCTCCGCATAAGAAAAAAGAGCTCCCCAAAAATATAAAACTCCAACCATGGTTCCACCCACTAACCCTAGTTAATCAAACTTTCCTAAACACTCACCCACGCGTCACCAATTCACCATCCAATTATAAACTCAAAATGACCAAACTACCCCTTAACACTCCCCCTATATAAACCCCCTGGCCCCCTCCACCTCTCCCATATCAACACATACAAACCCCTAACAAATTCCCCAAAATACCCTTATACCCCGAACAAAAATGTCAAACCCTAGAGTCTTCTTCGATATCACCGTCGGCGGCACACCCGCCGGAAGAGTCGTAATGGAACTCTTCGCCGATGTCGTCCCGAAAACCGCTGATAATTTCCGCGCATTATGCACCGGGGAAAAAGGCGTCGGCAAATCCGGCAAACCCCTACACTACAAGGGATCCACATTCCACCGGATCATCCCTGGATTCATGTGCCAAGGCGGAGATTTCACCGCCGGAAACGGAACCGGTGGGGAGAGTATCTACGGTGCTAAATTCAAGGACGAGAATTTCGTGAAGAAGCATACCGGTGCTGGTATACTTTCTATGGCTAATGCCGGACCGAACACGAATGGATCGCAGTTTTTTATTTGTACCGCGAAGACGGCGTGGCTAGATGGGAAGCATTGTGTGTTTGGACAGGTTGTTGAAGGGTTGGATGTTGTTATGGGTCTTGAGAAGATTGGGTCTTCTTCTGGTACTACTTCTAAGACTGTTGTTGTTGCTGATTGTGGTCAGCTTTAATTTGTCCTTGTTTTTATATAGTGTTCCTTAAGACGGATGTATCTGTCTTTGATTGTTGTTGTTTTAGGGTTTGGTTTTTATGTGACGGAGATGTAAGAGTTTTGATTTTATGCAGCATTGGAATAAAATTTGTGTTTTTTACTTCAATTTCCTTGGCTTAATGTTAAGATAATTAAATCTGTTATTTTTACTCGTTACATGTTATGTGTCGAATGTACCTTTGCTCGATCTTTGTATAGGAGCACGGTCGTGGACAGCGACTCCGTCCACTATACCTCAATCTTAACCAATATATTTTGGTACACATGGTCATGGACAACAATACGTAGTCTTTGATACATAGAACATAGTACTGACAATTTATCTTTTATCCAATCATTTACATTTATTTATGCAATCATTTATACTTAACGGACTATCTGACATACTATAACGACAGCCTTATTGTACACCTGAAAGTGAGCGCAGTTAATGTGGATCTGAAATCTAAGGATTGGAATTTAGGTTGAGGACAAATTTGCGGTCCTAGGTCACCATTATGAAGCAATTAAGCCGGGCTATTGTTGGTTTTTTGTCGTATGATCGTCGTTTGTTTTGTTTAGGTATGGACTATTAAAAGTTTACTTATCGACTTATGTCTAAGATTAGGGTGATAACGGGTCGAGTCGAGCACGAGCACGAGCTTGGTCTTACTCGGCTTGTGCTAGTGAAGCAAAGCTCGAGCTCACCCGAGCCTGGGAAAATTGAGCTCATTACCATGCTCGCGTGTTTTAACTTGAGCTCGAGTTCAACTCGAGCCTATATATAATTGCTAACTTATCTGGTTTTTTTCTCCCTCAGACGATATTTTCAAGGTAAGAATCTAAAAGTTATACATACAAATATTTCCCAAATTAATGGAACATTTAATGTGGTTATACAAAAAAAATATAACGATGATAAATATTTTTTTTATAAAATAAGATGGATATATATTATTTTATTCACAAGTTCGAGCCGCTTGCGAACTTTTTGAGCCGAGCCAACGTTATTAACTCGGACTTGGCTCGTTAAGCTAACTAGCTGAATTCACACGTGCCGAGCTTTGACCGAGCTGCTCAAAAGCTCTCTCGTCTCATTATCACCCCTATTATCTAAATGGAAATGAAAAGTTTACTTACCTTTAACTCAAACTTATCACTTACCCTTCCACTTGTCTTTCGTCATGGCCATGTTTTAGGAACATGGATCATTTGCCCCATTTTTTTTTACTTGTAGTTATCATCCATTGTTGTTTGTTTAGTTAACAAGAAGCATAAATGTGTTAATCAAATACGAAATAAATTCAAATGAGATGATTGGTCTAGCAACTCTTCATTACCTATATTTAACGATATTGGTACATATATTATTGGTGTAACTGTGTAAGACTTCCTTTAATTTTGATGGTAGTGAATCATGAGTCATATGATTAATGGCTTAGTTTTTTCTAACTTAATTTTCATTCAATTGTTGTTTATGATTTCAACTCAATTTAGATAAGTAAATTTAACTTCAATTTATTAAAGACCTAACTTTTCCCTTAATGTTTAGTGATTAGTACGAGTATAGACATCAACTCTGATTTAAGTTATACTCCCACCGTTTCGGTCGTTTGCTTACCATTTGCATTTTAGGGTGTCTCATTTATTTATTTACCTTTTTATATTAGACAAATCTCTAATAGGTTATTAGATCATCCAATTTCATTATTGTCCACTTATCATAAAACACCACCTCAAATGGCCCTTATCTTTTTTTTAATCTTTGTAACAAAAGTAATGATAAATAAATGAGCGAGACAGAGAAATTATTCTATACTTTCTCCGTTCCATTGAATTGTTTACGTTTACTTTTTGGGCACTATTCATACGTGATAAGAATCTTCAATATAACTTCTAATGTATAATATAAAAGATAGTCATGTGAGATCTAGCTAGTTTAAATTATCTTCCCGAGTGTATTATGAATATCAAATTTTTAATGATATGTAATTAAAGATATGAACAAAAGAAAACAAGTATTGACATACATACATAAAGCAAACGTAAACTATCATATGGAACGGAGAAAGTACATAATAGGCTTCTATGTGACCGACATCGTTGATCTCGGTGGATCGTTAAGAGCTAGTAAAGCTTATTTTAGTAAGCCAAATTGTATTTAATTACGACTACTCTTTCAATTCGACATGATAGCAACAACAACGAAGGTTGCATAGATTCCATTGGACACAGCTTTAGTCTTTAGCATATGGGCGAATATCCATTGGTTGAGTCATTAGTCAACAAAGTTTAAGAAAACATTGATTCCGCATTAAGTATTTGTTAGACAAATATACAAATATCAAGGATATTTGTCATCTATATCTTTGTAAATATTTAGTCAATATTAGTTATTATTAGTTCCTCTAATTTAGGATAGTTGTTTCCCAAATTATAGAAATGACCTTTGACTATGTATATTATAATTATCTTATATATATGACAATCAGAGAATATCCCAAGTCAGGGATTGAGATTATCAACATGGTATCAAGTGCCTAGAAGAGATTTCGACCTCTTCTCGCCTGCCTGTGTATCTCGTCTGCAATTTTCGAATTGCTCCTCCTCCCAAATTCAATCATGACAAATGATATTCCTTCTCCTTCTTCCAAACCCGGTTTGCACCCAGTGTTTACTTTCTCAAACATTCAACACAAAGTGCGTGTTCTTGATGGCACCAAGGTCACGTATGCATCATGGCCCCGTCTCTTTAAACTTCATGCTCGTGGGTACAGGGTTTTGGCGCACATCGATGGCACACCCCCACCCGCCAAGACCGATGACTCATACGACTCATGGCTTGAAGTTGATGCTCATGTGTTGCAATGGATTTATGGGACTTTGAGTGACGATCTCCTTCCTCGTGTTCTTGAAGACGAGTCTACGGCTCGTGAGGCTTGGGTCCGAGTCGAGAACATCTTCAACAACAATAAAGGAGCTCGTGCTGCTGCTCTCGAGCAGGAATTTTCCACACTGCGTCTCGCAAATATGCCATCACTTGAGGCCTATTGCCAACGCCTCCGCGAGATTGTCGGGATGCTTAAGGATGTTGATGCCGCCGTCACTGACCGCCGCCTTGTCATACAATTGGTACGTGGCCTTCCTAGTGAGTATGACACTGTCGCATCTTATATAACTCAAACCTTACCTAATTTCGAGACTGCCCAAAGCATGCTCGAACTTGAACAACATCGCACCTCGGGTTGCGATGATGATGTTGCTGCTGCTACGGCACTAGCTGCCCCTGCTACCCCTACTGTTGAGCCGTGGGTTGACCTGAATCCTAAGGCCACCCAACAAGGTAACTCTCGCCCCCCCACCTATCATCACAATAATAATAATCATAATAACTCAAACCGTAATAACAATAATAATCGCCGTCACAATAATAATAATAATAATCGTAATAATCAACAACGACAACCCTCTAATCCACCCATGACTTCCCCTTACCCGTGGCCTTCTCCACCCACCTGGCCCTCCCCATGGACTTCTCCACCCTGCCCGTACCCCACGTACCCTGGCTGGTCTTCGCCGTGGCCTCCCACACCGCCAATCCTCCTCGTCAACAACCATATCTAGGCCCACCCACTCGCCCTCAAGGTCAGGCTTATGTTCTTGAAACTGAAGCCCCTCAACCCACTGACTTAAGTCAATCGTTCCAAGCCCTCTCAGTGCAAAATTATGTGGAACCTTGGTTTATGGACACCGATGCATCGTCTCATCTCACTGCTAATCCAGGTATGATTACTACTCCACTTAATAACTCGAGTACAATTCGTTCAATTTATGTCAGAAACGGTAATAGCATTCCGGTTTTGGGCTCTGGCACATCAAACTTACATACCCCTAGCCGAACCCTCCACCTACATAATGTACTACATGCACCAAACATCATTAAAAATCTCATCTCCGTCCGACAATTTACCAAAGACAATAACGTAACTGTTGAATTTGATCCCTTTGGTTTTTCTGTGAAGGATATTTCGAGTGGGACAACGATTTTACGGAGTGACAGTGATGGCGAGCTCTACCCTGTGTCTACATCGAGTATTCACTGCCCCTTCCCGTGTCAGCCACAAGCTCTTCTTACTCATGGTCCGGATGTTTGGCATTCTCGTCTCGGTCATCCCGGGACTAATATTTTAAGTTTGTTACGGTCACAGAGTCGTATTGCTTGTAATAAAAATCATAACTCAAGCCTTTGTGTTTCCTGTCAAATTAGCAAGAATAAACGACTCCCTTTTTATGACTCTTGTTCGACAACTATTGCACCTTTCGATATTATCCATTGTGACCTTTGGACCTCACCTATTTTGAGCAAACAAGGACTTAAATATTATATGGTACTCAATAGATAATTTCACTCAATTTGTTTGGATTTATGCCCTCAAATTCAAGTCCGAAGCCTTCGATAAATTCCGTCAATTTAGCAAATTTGTTCACACACAATTCAACAGAAAAATCAAAGCTTTCCAATGTGATATGGGCCGCGAATTCGACAACTCCGCTTTTCATAATTTTGCAACACAAAATGGTCTAGTTTTTCGATTTTCCTGCCCCCACACATCTCCACAAAATGGTAAAGCCGAAAGAATGATCTGATGCCTAAACGAAATCACCCTTGTCCTTCTATGTCACGGATCGGTTCCCTCTCACTATTGGGTCGATGCCCTTCACGTAGCTACCCTTCTTCACAACATTTTACCCACCTCCACCCTTAACTTCCGCTCCCCCACCTCCATCCTTTATCTCAAAAACCCGTCTTATGATCACCTTCGCATCTTTGGATGTGCGTGTTATCCAAATACATCATCGACTCGTCCTCATAAACTAGCCCCTCGCTCAGTCAAGTGTGTCTTCTTAGGTTATCCCCCGAGTCAGCGTGGTTATCGATGTCTCGATTTAAACACTGATAGAGTTTATGTGTCTCGTCATGTCACTTTCAATGAAACCGTGTTCCCATTTGCAGAATTAACCACGCCCAACCCCTCCACCTACACGTTTTTAAACCCGACCCACGAACCCCCGAACCCACTGATCTATGACCTTCTAAACCCCACCCAGCCTGCCCAACCACCCGAGACTCCCACACCAGCCACACCTACACCCACCATGAACCAATCACCACACCTTTCCCCTGCCTCTTCTCCACACTCGTCCCCTGCCTCTCCACCAACCGTAAACCCCAATCCCTCAACTCCTCAAACACAAACACCACCTTCCTCAGCTTCCACCAGCTCCACGTCCCCAACCCCACCGCACCAGCCACCACCACCTCCACCTCCACCACCATTACCCACTCACTCTATGACCACTCGTGCGCAAAACGGTATTTTTAAACCCCGAGATTTGGACGGAGCCTATACTGCCACCTCCACCCTCTCCCCTCTACCCAAATCCCCTCACCTTGCCTTACAAGACCAAAATTGGAAACGTGCTATGCAGGACGAATTTACCGCGTTAATAGAGAATCATACTTGGGACTTAGTCCCTCGGCCCTCTAATGCCTCTGTTATACGTTGTATGTGGTTGTTCCGTCACAAATTTCATGCAGATGGTACCCTCCAACGCTATAAATCCCGTCTTGTCATTAATGGTAAGACACAACAGGTAGGGATCGACTGTGATGAAACCTTCAGTCCGGTTGTCAAGCCTACTACTATTCGGACTGTACTAAGTCTCGCCGTCTCTCGAGCTTGGCCAATACACCAATTGGACGTTAAAAATGTTTTTTTACATGGAAATCTAGAGGAAACGGTTTATATGCACCAACCTCCGGGCTTTGTTGACCCCGCTACCCCTCATCATGTTTGCAAACTTCGTAAGTCTTTATACGGTCTTAAGCAAGCGCCTCGCGCTTGGTATCATCGATTTGCAACATTTATACTCTCACAAGGTTTTACAGGTAGCAAATGTGATTCATCCCTCTTTGTCCACTCGACACCTACTGTCAAAGCCTATTTACTTCTCTATGTTGACGACATCGTTATCACGGCATCAAGCTCTGCTCTTCTACGGTCCATAATTACACGTTTATCCCAAGAATTTGCAATGACTGATCTTGGCAATCTTCACCATTTCTTGGGTATTTATGTAACTCGTACGAAAAAGGGCTTATTTTTGTCGCAACAACAATATGCAAAAGATATAATCAAGCGTGCTAAAATGGGCTCGTGCAAACCGTGTAATACACCGGTTGAAACAGGTGCTAAACTCAGTGCCGACAATGGACCCAAGGTCGATGATCCTGCCCTCTATCGAAGCCTTGCCGGAGCCTTACAATATCTTACTATCACTCGGCCCGACATTGCATATGCTTTACAGCAGGTGTGTCTTTTTATGCATGACCCTCGTGCTTCTCATTTACATTTTTTGAAACGCATCCTTCGTTATATACAAGGCACCACAGATCATGGCTTATCACTATACCCCTCTCGGTCACATACTCTAACAGCATACTCCGACGCCGATTGGGGCGTATGTCCTGATTCTAGACGTTCTACATCGGGGTATTGTGTATTTCTTGGCAACAATTTGATATCCTGGTCGTCTAAACGCCAGCCTACTACCTCTCGGTCCAGTGCCGAGGCAGAATACCGTGGTGTCGCAAATGCAGTCGCGGAAACAAGTTGGCTCCGTAATTTACTTCTTGAGCTCCATGTTCATATTACACGGTCCACTCTTGTTTACTGTGATAATGTTTTGGCCGTTTATTTATCCGGTAACCCGGTCCAACATCAGCGAACCAAACACATTGAAATTGACATCCATTTCGTTCGCAACAAAGTACAACTAGGTGAAGTTCGTGTGCTTCATGTCCCGTCTGAATATCAATATGCAGACATCTTCACTAAAGGCCTCCCTCGTCACCTATTTGATCGCTTTCGAACCAGTTTGAGCGTCCGTTCTCCTATCGCTCCAACTGGGGATGTGTGTTAGACAAATATCTAAGGATATTTGTCATCTATATCTTTGTAAATATTTAGTCAATATTAGTTGTTATTAGTTCCTCTAATTTAGGATAGTTGTTTCCCTAATTATAGCAATGACCTTTGACTATGTATATTGTAATTATCTTATATATATGACAATCAGAGAACATCCCAAGTCAGGGATTGAGATTATCAACAGTATTAACTCGCGCATTACAAGTTATTCTACTAGTAATATACTCGTAGATAAGAACTTGTCAACATCACAGACATGTTCTGATGTTCACAATGTAAACCATCACGTCACATATTAATTTTCATTTTACGAAAGTTGGTTGATGTGAATAGTAAAGACTCTCTTATCTTAAATAAGTAGTCATTACAGGTTTAACGATTTATGCCTCTTAAATAAGTTCATTGGCTTGTTGACGGAGATAGAAATACTCCTTTCTTTCAGAAATATGTTACTCTGCGTCGCAGTTTTAACCGCATCTTATCACTTGTTGATGAGGTGGGCCACACTATCTCTGGTCATGATAATCTCTCTGCTCACATCACAGATTTTCTCACCAAGCTTTACACTTCTTGAAAGCTGTCTGGTAATTGGGTTGCCCATAATCCTCGCCCATCGATCACCTACTTCTATATTCTTTCTGAGGATGAGATACGCCTTGCTTTGTTCTCGCTCGGATCTAAGAAAACTCTGAGACCTGATGGTTCCCATACTGGGTTCTTCAAGTAGTGTTGGCACATTGTTAAAAGGGACCTTATCCCCTTCATACAACACACTTTTCTCACCAAATGCATGCCTGAGAGCATTAACAAAACCGCCATTTCCCTTATCCCTAAAATCACTACGCCAAATCTGGCCATCAATAAGGAGCGTATCACAACGGTTTAATACATTTAATAACGACACTTAGATTACCGTTTTCCAAATATTGGCGGAAACCTAGACCGCGATAATGAGAATAATGGTTTCCCTCGAAAACCGTTGTTATTATAATGTGATAACGGCTGCTTAACAAGCCGTTATAAAAAAAGTTTAACGGTTTCCAAAAACTCGTTATAAAATCTCTCTTATCAATGGTTGTTAGACAACCATTACCAGTTTAAGAAAACGGTATTTCGAAAACCGTTACTAAATTAACACCAGCAACGGTTTGTGGTACCCGTTGTTATGTTATAGATACGGGTTTCTTGTAACCGTTATCATTTTCTATTATTAAAGAATGGTTTTTCAATTCAACCGTTGTCACTATTTGATTAGATTTCTGAGTTTGACCCCTGCATGCAAAAATTTATCAGAACTTTAATAAATATTCAATTTGACTAATAATATTCAATTTGACCAAAATAATTCTATAAATATGTCTTCATAATGTTTTAGGTCAAAATCTAAATTATCAAACATTTACTCTTTAATTTCTCTCTAAAAAAAATATGGTTGGTGTATCGTAGCTACAATCACATTCTCGTTACGCACAGCCTTTTACTTGCATTCTCTATAATCTCCCGGTTCGTTATGATGTGAAGGGCAAGGGTTTAAACCCTAATTTTGGGTGGTTGACGTAAATGCTTCATGACTCCGGTTTCACTGCGGTTAAAAAACTATACCCTGTGTCTACAAACAAGCAAGATTTTGTAGGCTTCGCTTTTATCGAGTTTGACGAAGCCAACTGTCATGAGAGTTTTCGTCAGGCAAGAAAATTAGGGGCCAGATTTGCGGGGGAAGATGCGGGGAAATAGGACTTTTATTCGGATGCTAGACAAAAGGGCCCTTATCTATGGGTTGCGACTTGCGACCCATGTTGATCATCTTCTACTGAGACATTACAAGAGGCATCACATTCTTGCCACCGTGCTTATGTCATGTGAGAAAGAGGTCATTCCACCTGCGCTGCCCGCTGATGATGAAGAGTTGATCTATGCCTTGATCTATGCCGAAATTAGGCATGAAGACTATCCTAATACTTCATCATATTCTAATTAAGTCTTTAATTATTATCTGGTATTATGAGTTGTATTTGGATTATGTTGGTTCTCTGAATTAAAGTTTAATTATTTATGTTATTTGTTACGTTTTTTGTTACCCCAGGCCATCCTTTGGAATTCAGAGACAATATCACCAGAAAAATTCTTGTGTCCTCCGGGAGTATGGTATTCCTTACACTCAAAGGCAATCCACCAAATAAAATATTATAATGACTAGCTTTCTACTTATAATAATAAAAAAGAATGGAAACGGTATAATACGATAATAAGAATTGGAACCGTTATAATAATAATAATAAGACAAAATGATAACGGTTCTTTGTTAAGCCGTTATCATATTACATATATCAACAATGGTTATTTTAAACCCATTGTCATATTACACCAATTAAGAACGGTTTTCCTTAAAACTGTTGTAAACACAGATCCACTGTGAAAACTGAAAAGTTTGTGATTTTAGTTTACCAATGCATGCCCTATTATTATTGGTTGTTTGACCATTATTCACCTCATACATGCAAAATTACAACGGTTCCTATAAGAACCGTCTTAGATTATGCAACTCTAAAAATAAATAAAATTTGAAAGGTATTAATAATAGAATGACTGATGGTGAACAAGTCATCTTTGCCATCGTCGTCGTCATTAATCTTTATATCTTAAAAAAGGTAATCTCATTTTAATAGCTACTGGCTTATATATGGGTCGTATTTGGATGATTGATGGTGAAATTGGTGATCCCATTTATAATGATGGAATTGCTGAATTTTACAATTTCGTTAGTGAAATTTTTTATCTCCACTCATCAATCCCCTGCCCTTGTAATAGATGTAGTAATATTAGGGTTTTGCCTATCCCAGATGTCAAAATACACTTAGAAAAGAATAGTTTCAGTAGAGATTATAGGCGTAGGATTTGTCATGGAGAATTAGAGGATGATGATGGGGAATCTGACGTAGAGGTAAATAATCATACACTTGAAGCTGCTGGTTTAGATATAGGGGATAGGGGATATGATGTGTGTGTAAACAAACCTTCACCTACACCTGAAATTGTTTTAGGTGAGAAGTTTGCTGAAGATGATGGATTCAATGATTTTGAAGCTACCAGTGATGGGAAAAATATAAATGCTGATGATTTAGTTGAGAAGTTGAGTCAATCTAAAATGCCTTTATTTACTGGTTGTAAGAAGTATACCAAATTGTCTGTGGTGTTAAAGTTATATATTTGAAGGGGGAAAATGGGTAGAGTGATAAGAGTTATACAACGGTTTTTCTTATATCGTGTTTATTAGTTTCCATTAAACAAGGTCTTGCAAGTGTTGTATTATTCACACATATATACTCTAAGCTTCTCCTGCCCCACATAATATCCTCAAACACTGAGCTTCCCCTCAACCACCAGCCTACCCCATCGCCGTCGCAGTCATCGTCATCATCGCCATTGCTGCCGCCAAATCAATCCGGATTCTCCTCTTTAAAGAAGTAATAAACCCTCCTCTCTAGAGATTTGTTTGTTATTATAAGTATGCATTGTTATTATTTGTTTATTAATTTCTGCTTTAGATATATATGGTTGAAAAGCGGAAAAGAAACGATGGAAATGCATCAGGTGACGACTCAGGTGATGAGAATAATTTGCAACATACTGCGGGTCGAATGCACCACAGGGTTTCCCTAGAAGCAATAAATTCAAAGATACCTAATCCTTTACAATGGGATAAAGATATGGGGCTGCCATATGGTGAGAATGTCGGGTATTTTGCGAGTTGGATTGGTTGTTGTGGAAGACAGTATGTGCCTCTCGGTACGCCGTATATCAATGAACTGAGTAAAATATGGAACACCATGCTAATAAACAGAATAAATATATGTATATACAATAATAAATGTTTTAGCTGAAATTAAGTTACTACTTGATACGTGTATTAGCCAAAACACTTATACCAACTATGCTCATCATATATGCAGTTAGCTTACGTTGTCCCCGAAAAATATGATAAGTACCTTAAAAAAAAGATAGAGGAAGCCCTCAGATCTTGGAAGTTAAAGATTGCTGAGAACCACTTGTTCAACAAGGAAACCGGGGAGATGAACAAGAAACCACCAAAAAAGAAGTATCTGTATATCAGTAAGGACCATTGGGATAGCTATATCGCTTATAGGCAGTCTGACAAGTTTAAGGTAACTTAATAATAATAATAATAATAATAATAAGTAAAGAAGTATACTTAGTTTAGTGTTTGGTCATACTTAAGTTTCTCGATACAATTTATTTGATGAAGGCTATGAGTGAGAGGAAAAAGGCGAACATTTCAAAGAAAAAGACCTTCTTTTATGGCTTCCGAAGTGGTTATAGATTGATTAAGACAAAACTTGTAAGTACATAATTCTTATAGTATTAGACTATATTATTAGGTGTTTTAGTCGGATGTTATATATGTTCATAGTAATCATACATATTTTGAGAGGATATCAATGTGATGAATGAATTGTGAGCAAAGCTTAGAAAATTCAGTCGTCACGATGCTTGGGTGGAAGGTCACACTCCTAAGAATGGAAAGACGGAAACTGAATATGATAAGGACATCAAAGAGAAAATTATAAGTTTGAATAAATATATCACACCTACCACCGGTGGTCGGAGTTATATAATTGTGAGTCGTTTAATGGTTTTTTGTGTATGTAGAGGATCTGTGAGAAGGAGGTACAACAAGGTGGCTTGTCGTCTGTGCTATTTACAGGGAAAACAGAAAGTTGTTGTTTCCAGAGGAAACGTGTTCAATTACGACTGGCTTCAATAAGTTAAGGTTCATGGTATACTCATTCGTGACAAATGCAGGAAAGTGGAAGTGTCCTAATTATATAAAGATGAGTATGGGGAAGTAAAAGTACCATTTCCTAATGAGGAGGTTACTTATTTGAGAGAAGTCCTAAGCTCTTATGTGCAATGGCCTGACAACCTTGATAAGGCTGAAGTCGTATCACCTTAATCAAAGTAAACCTAAACTACTACTAACAAAATAGCTAGCGGTAAGTCAGGGTCGAATCCACAGGGAGGCGGTGATTATCTAGTTTGTTTATATTTAAATCTGTCTTAAAGTAACCAATTGTGGGGGTTTGTTTTGTTTGTATGCTAACCAACTAATTGCAAGTAATTTAAAGGGCAAATAACAATAATATTAAACGTCTAGGATTTCCGGTTCACTAGGTCAATTATATGGGGTCTATTAATCAATTGCTAGATCTGTCAAGCTGTCTAAGGTCATAAGATCGGTCGACTCTATTATGCCCTTTAGATTGATTCTAACATGCGGTCGCTATAATTAGATACAATCTATTTGATTATCGCAGCCTATATTAATTCTAACCCGGTCGGTGAAAGGATTAATTCGCTACACTAATTAACAACTCAGGCCTAAGTTAATTAACTAGAATAAGAACAATAATCAAACGGCAACTTAAACGATTTCACTAGCAATTAATCAATTTCCCCTTTCTAATTAACCTAGATCCCCTTCATCCTAGATGAAGATTTAGCTACTCATAGTAATTATAATAACAACAATAATGATATAATAAAGCATAATTAAGAATATAAAAGATGAACAATAATGATAGAATAATTATTAAAGAAAGATTGATACCGTAATAAAGGAATACTTAGATCCGGAAGGAAGAACAATAAATAAACTAAACTAAGTATTTGAGAGAGTTTTCTAAGGTAGCTATACTAAACCTATGTAAAATAAAGCATAAAATAACTTAGGGTACGACTTTTGGTATTTATAGCAATACATAACCGACTTAAGGAAAGTTGCGGGAATTATAAAACTGGAAGGTTCCTCGATCGAGTCGAGAGTGACTCGATCGAGGCACCAAAATTCAAGAACACCCAACTCTCGACATTGCGAAATTTAGTTGATTAGGTTGGTTCCTCGATCGAGTCGAGAGTGACTCGATCGAGCATGAAGTTCCTCGATCGAGCCAAGGTTGACTCGATCGAGGCACCAATTTCCTGCTTTGCGCACTGAACTTCAAACGGCCGTCATTTCTTCGTTACTTGTCAGAAACAAGCGATTTTCATGGCGTTGGAAAGCTAAGAGGATAAGCTTTCACCTACAATTGGAATCACTTGAAAATCTGTTGTAGAACTCGAGATATGGCTCTTAAAAGTAGGCACTTGTAATAAGAAGCTCTTTTCTTCGTGTTTTCTTCTTAACTTCTCTTCCTTCATTCTTATGGATTCTCGTGCCATGATTCGTGTATCCCTTCATGATCACTCCGCGATGCCCATTTCATTCATTTGCTCCTCAAATGCATCATTCCTGCATTAAACATCAAAAGGCGGAAGTATCAACATTCTAACATAAAAGGCATGTAAATGATATAAACTAGCACGAAAACCGTATCAAAAGCAATTAAGGGGAGGCATAAATATGTATATAATTATTACTCATCAAACTCCCCTAAACCATCTCTTTGCTTGTCCTCAAGCAAAGCAACACACAATACAAAAGGCAATCATACAAATGGCGAATAAACGACTCAGAGCTAATGTTTAATGCACATACAAATTTCAAGCTATCCATATCTGTAACAAAGTAATGACTAAAGTGTACCAATAAAACAAATTCAAAGGTACGGGAAATAGAAAACGTAGCTCAAGTCTCAAGTCACCATACTAGATACAAATGCCAAATACCTTTCGATCTTGCAAGACAAATTAGTCGGATTCTCGCAGATTCACTCATGCACTCATAAGTATATAGGGTGAGTTATATGTGAAGATAGAAAGAAGTAGAAACACTCACTCAACTTATGAAACATGCATGCAATCTAATGTGATAGGGATTTCCCCAACTAATATGCAATCATCATATGTAGACAAACGTACATGTATCAAGGACAATAAGGGTGGCAAATGGGTTAAAGGGATAGAAATGATTTGTGCCGAGGCACGTTATGGATATGTGGAGCTAAGACGGTAGTCGCAGCGCTAACCAAAACAAAAACCAAATCTTTGATAATAAATGAACCCAACTTAGAGAAATGATCTCAACTTTACAACATATGAGAGCTAATAAACTACTCTCCAATTATACATTAGACTCTAACAACCATCCTTTTGATTCTTGACAAAACCAACTGAAGCAATCTTTTTTCTTTTTCTCTTTCAATTCTCTTTTTTTCAATTTTTTTTCCTTTCTCTTTTTCTTTTCTTTCTTTCTTTTCTTTTTTTCTTTCACTTCATATTTTTCTTTTTCCAACACAAGGATACAACACAATTGCTATATAATGATCTTGCTATACCCACATGACAACAATAAGTCCCAACCCAACCATAATAGCAAAATAGACATGATAAACAAGCAACTGCGACTGTCCCAAAAAGGTAGGCAAATTCTTGGATTGTAGCTCATAGGATGTAATTAATATTGGCTACAAGGGTTCAAACGGGCTAACAAAAGGTAATGTAAGGCTTATTTGAACGGTAAGAACCGCCTATCCACATGTACTTAGCCAAATGAAAGCAATATCAAGAAACCAATGTCACACTTATGCAGTTTGATATTACACATTCCACAAGGAGAAACCACACTCAAGCCTAATTGACAATGAGACCAGTTTATTGATGTTCCTGGGCTTGGAAGCTCTATAGACCTCAGAATTTAAGTAGTTTACCAACGTAATTATGTCAAATCTAATCAATATAAGGCATGTCAATACGGTTAAGACATGAATTATGAGCTTTGTTTTCATGGCTAACGAGTCAAAACAATGTACATGGACAACTATTTGGGATTCAAATGCAAAAACAATGCAATTTAACATCATTGTTATTCAATTCACCAAGACTCGACCTAAAACAGAGGAAAAGACATGTTTTTGTATTTTATAAAATTTTTAATTTTTATGGATTTTTATATAAAGCACGCAACAATAATTAAAGCACACAACATAAAAAAACTCCTCCACCAAAACCTAAATGTCACAGTGTCCTCATTGTGACGCCTACAGCATAGCAATCACACAAAAATCCAGCAACCTAAAGGACACAACTAACAAAAAGAATGGGAAATAACTAGATAATACAATAAAAGAAGGTACAAGGGAAGAGAATACCGGGTAAGAGCTTATGATTCCCCCAAACCAGCTGCAAAACATGGGTAAATAATCATCCTCGCAAATCCTATCATCGTCTGGCTATGAATAAACCCAAAACGTGGTGACTCGATCGAGCCCCATGACACTCGATCGAGGCACCTATTGCCGTCCTCTTCCTTTCTTTATATATCAATTACCTGCAATTGGGAACAATCAAAACAACTCAAAGCTCTTAAGAGTCGATCATAAATCTGCGCATGTGCTACACAAAAGCATAAGTAGCACCAAGATATAACAGGAGCATATAAAATCAATGTTAAAGACCGTCTCAGCATATCAAATATTTGATGACAATTATAGCAAAACTGCATCAAATTGTTAGTCCAACCAAAAGAGTATGGAGTATGAAAGCACAAAGTAGAGTTCATATGAGGTAATTTATCACTCACTACACCAGTAATCCTCATGAAATCATCGTCAACAATTACCTCTTGGTCAGGAGGTCTACCACTCCTAATATCAGAATCGGTGGCAAAAGAATATACTACCTCTACCAGGCTAGGAGTATTCATTGACTAATATGCCTTCTCATTCCCTTTGTTGATAAGCTCTACCCCATATACTTCAGCCTCTAAAGCATCCAACTCGGCTTTCCATATGGGAGATTCACCTGCACATGTCTCAAAAGATATCAAAGCATCTAAAGGGTCCATAGTAGGGGGCCCTTGTGCAGAGTATTCATCAATATCATCTTCAACATCAGAAACATCAAAATATGCATTATGCACAAGTGTAATAAAATGAACCTCACTAGACTCAAAATTAGAATCTAATTCAACAACTGAAGGGGAAGTATCCAAAGAAAGAGTCAACATATCGTCACATGAGTCCCATTTAACCTCAAGATCTTCGAATAGCGCATCATCACTCTCCTTATCCCAAGACTCATCACAAAAGGGGTAATCTAAGGGGTCTGTCAAGTCTTCCTCATGTGACTCACTGTCTGTAAAATCGTCATAGAGGGGTTCTAGATTGTCGTCAAAGAAGGAGTTATCAACTGAGCATATGGTCTCATCCTCTATGTTTCCCTCAATATCTTTTTCATTCTTTAAAATGGTTTCTATGGTCTCACCCACACCCTCATCCATGTATGACTGAAATGAAAAAGTGGGTTTAATGCATTCAATAGCAAGCCATTCAAAGAAAGAAAGGACATCTTCAATATTCTTACCACCAAAATCTCCCATACCTATGGAGTCAATGTAGGCTTGGGTTTGTCTATTCATACCTTTTATGATGGTAAGGCACATAGTAAGCCGCGGAATTTTGGCCTCATAATTATGGTAACGGATCCAATCATTCCATCTATGCATGTAATCATGAAAGTTCTCATCTTCACCCTGTAGAAACTCGATGGAAAACATTAGAACGGTCTCAAGGAACTGATGTTCCCTGAGACAAAAGACAAACTAAACAAAAACAAACAGAAAAATTGTTGCCTCCCCGACAACGGCGCCAAATTTGATAAGGCTAAAGTCGTATCACCTTAATCAAAGTAAACCTAAACTACTACTAACAAAATAGCTAGCGATAAGTCAGGGTCGAATCCACAGGGAGGCGGTGATTATCTAGTTTGTTTATATTTAAATCTGTCTTAAAGTAACCAATTGTGGGGGTTTGTTTTGTTTGTATGCTAACCAACTAATTGCAAGTAATTTAAAGGGCAAATAACAATAATATTAAACGTCTAGGATTTCCGGTTCACTAGGTCAATTATATGGGGTCTATTAATCAATTGCTAGATCTGTCAAGCTGTCTAAGGTCATAAGATCGGTCGACTCTATTATGCCCTTTAGATTGATTCTAACATGCGGTCGCTATAATTAGATACAATCTATTTGATTATCGCAGCCTATATTAATTCTAACCCGGTCGGTGAAAGGATTAATTCGCTACACTAATTAACAACTCAGGCCTAAGTTAATTAACTAGAATAAGAACAATAATCAAACGGCAACTTAAACGATTTCACTAGCAATTAATCAATTTCCCCTTTCTAATTAACCTAGATCCCCTTCATCCTAGATGAAGATTTAGCTACTCATAGTAATTATAATAACAACAATAATGATATAAGAAAGCATAATTAAGAACATAAAAGATGAACAATAATGATAGAATAATTATTAAAGAAAGATTGATACCGTAGTAAAGGAATACTTAGATCCGGAAAGAAGAACAATAAATAAACTAAACTAAGTATTTGAGAGAGTTTTCTAAGGTAGCTATACTAAACCTAGGTAAAATAAAGCATAAAATAACTTAGGGTACGACTTTTGGTATTTATAGCAATACATAACCGACTTAAGGAAAGTTGCGGGAATTATAAAACTGGAAGGTTCCTCGATCGAGTCGAGAGTGACTCGATCGAGGCACCAAAATTCAAGAACACCCAACTCTCGACATTGCGAAGCTTAGTTGATTAGGTTGGTTCCTCGATCGAGTCGAGAGTGACTCGATCGAGCATGAAGTTCCTCGATCGAGCCAAGGTTGACTCGATCGAGGCACCAATTTCCTGCTTCGCGCACTGAACTTCAAACGGCCGTCATTTCTTCGTTACTTTTCAGAAACAAGCGATTTTCACGGCGTTGGAAAGCTAAGAGGATAAGCTTTCACCTCCAATTAGAATCACTTGAAAATCTGTTGTAGAACTCGAGATATGGCTCTTAAAAGTAGGCACTTGTAATAAGAAGCTCTTTTCTTCGTGTTTTCTTCTTAACTTCTCTTCCTTCATTCTTATGGATTCTCGTGCCATGCTTCGTGTATCCCTTCATGATCACTCCGCGATGCCCATTTCATTCATTTGCTCCTCAAATGCATCATTCCTGCATTAAACATCAAAAGGCGGAAGTATCAACATTCTAACATAAAAGGCATGTAAATGATATAAACTAGCACGAAAACCGTATCAAAAGCAATTAAGAGGAGGCATAAATATGTATATAATTATTACTCATCAAACCTCATCAATGTTGTCATCCCCAAGGTACCTATATACAGACGTTAATTATTACTTGTTATATAAATATATTAGGGTACGAATATTTGTAACACCCCGGCCCAAACCTAGGGCCGGGAGCGGTCACTCATGGTAGCTCGCCAGTACATGGCCCACAGATCAACACGGGTCTTTTCAACGCATTTTGTCCTCACTCATGCGCATCCTGGAAACCTTCACAGGAGGTCACCCATCCTAAGACTACCCTTAGCCAAGAACGCTTAACTGTGGAGTTCTTATGCATGGATAACCAGAAAATAAAGTGCACTTTGTTGATATGAGTAGTACTTTCAATCCATTTAAGAACTAGTCAAATTTTAAGCATACCAATGGACCTCTTCAAGGGGTTACCTCACCCGAATAACGTCTTCGGTTCAGTGGAGTATTTCAATATTAACATATCGTAAGTACTTTAATCTTTACATTTGCAGAAGTTAAGCAAAGTCATGGCGGCAGCTAAAACAATTACTACTATGTCAACGGACAAAGTCACCGAAAGGACTACATCTTCCCTAAAAACAAAACCACAGGACATACAATATAAGCAAGCTACGAAAGTTGTTGCAGTCAAGCCTGCTTATGATTCTTATTATGAATCGTGTGAATATAAGAAAAAAATGAAAACTATTTCGCTGAAGGTTTTGCACAACCTGGCTGTAAAGAAGTCACCTAGAGGGGATGTAGTCATGATTAACATTGAAGAGGAAATTATGAGCGCAGCTGATATAGCCGTACTGGACCCGAAGAAACTGATGGAATTTGCCGACCTTGACAATTTAGACGTTGTTCACATTTTGATTTGTATGAAGTAAGTTTTATTAATAAAACTATTTAGTCATTTTCATTTACGAATAATGATGTTTGTTTAAATTATCAATTACAATAACATTCTTCATTCCATGTGGCGTAATAGGTACCTGAATAATTAGATCGCTGAGTAGAAGTTCTCAATTCACGCCTACGGATTCTTGAGTCTTAAGGCGTTCTCTGTGCACAAAATTTTATACGAAGAACAAATCAATAGTATCGCTCGTCAGTTGATGTCGACCAAAAAACTATGGCTTGCCCCCTACAATGAGAATATGTATGTATAGTTCGTGATTATTGTAATGAATCACAGTTCTATAAATTTAATATTAACATGCTTACATCAGTGTAAATGAACTAACAGTTCAATGTCCCAAATTGAATAGGAAGCATTGGGTGCTACTTCAATCCAAGTGGAAACAAAAACAGTGTACTGGATTGACTCTCGCGAAGGCAAACCCTCTGACAGTTGTGTAAAGATGATAACTGAGTAAGTTTACAACCTTCAATAATGTCATTTGTTATTGTATGACTTGAGCCATATATATGCAAATAATAATGGCATGTGTGTATATTTATAAATTAGAGTTTTTGAAACAAAAAAAAAAAGATTATGTCCACTTAGGAAATATGAAAGCAACACTGTTCCCAATTTTATCACGCGATTAGTAAGTGTATTCTTAATAATTACTCGTATCATTTAATTTATGTTTATGCGAGAGGTTAATTATCTATTCGGCTGATTTGTGTGTGATTTATATAATAGTCTCCTAAAGCATCAGACGACAAACAATGCGCCTTTAACGTTTGTCAATCCATGTGGGAGGTTATCAACAGAAAACTTTCTACCATTCCGATACGGCTTAGTGTGATTTAAAAACAATTTCAGACGTAAATTGAGTTCAATTCTGTATACTTCCATGTATTATATTTATTTTGATTATGTATATTTCGAATTGTAGTTTCCACTAATACTCAACAAAGCCCAGAATATTCGCCAGAGGATATCACCCAGTTGAGAAATATGTGAGCTAGTTATGTTGTTTCATTAGCGGAGTCTCAATAGTTTGCCCATGCTTTATGTACATGTGTAATATAGAGTCGTTGTGTATTGGCTTCTTTTGTTTTTTTGAGGAAGTTTTGTATTGGTTTTTGATCATCCTGTTTGTACTGTTTTTAAACTGGGTTTAATTGATCACGGGGTGTAATATTTTGATGCAAGATTGAATTTTTGCAATGCACAGCTGCTGGAATGCTATTTTTCAGCAGCTGCTGAAAAAATAGCATTTCAGCAGTTGCTAGAATCGCTGCTGAAAAAATAGCATTTCAGCAATAACGATTTAAAACAACCCGTTGTAAACAATTATTTGACAACGGTTTTATTTAGATAAATAACCGTTGACATATTTTCCCTCCCATTCAAACCGCCAAAAATATAAGATAACGAACGATAACCGTTGTCGAATTCAAAACTTTTACAACGGTTTTATTTAAACAGAACCGTTGTCAAAGTTTCATAAGTAAAAATAGATAACAGTTACATACCGTTGTCAATAGATAAATATAACAACGGTTTTGCACGCAATAAAACCGTTGTTAAATTTTGTCATTTAATTAAATAAGATAACGAAATGAACCGTTATCATATATAATTAACAACGATTTTGGAACCACTAAACCGTTGTCAATAGTAAACTAGGACAACGGATTTGAAACCGTTATTAAGGTTTAATAACGGTTTCTTAAAATTTTACCCGTTGCCATAAACATATTTAACAACATTTTTATAACGGTTCTTGAGTTGTGATAACGGTATTATAGATCCGTTATTGTTGTTATATAACGGTCGCGTGTTTGTACAACCGTGGTACATATTTAACAACAGTCGTTGCAATAACGGTTCCATGTTTCTATTTAATAATGGTAATTGCATTATCTGACCGTTATTGAAGGTCTTATTTGGCGTAGTGAATCCCTTCTCCCCAAACAATCATGAATTTCCGACCCATCAGTCTTTGTAATACTTGTAGACACCTCGTTTCTGCACCTCTCGCAAACCACCTGGTGATGATTGGGCCGCATGTTTGCTACGCGGAACGATTTGTGACAATTCGTAAGTTTGTCGTCAAGTGATTGCTCAAATATTAATGTCTACCTCTTAGTTGTCATCTACGTGCCGATACGGTCGTTTTGACAGTAATTAGACTACATTTGGAGTCCGGGCCTAAAACCGTCTTCATTTTCTGATAACCGTTAAATCCGAGTCGAATGTTGGAATGTTCGGATATTTCTATTCCATATTTCATAATTTTCATCCTTTGGTAAACAATTTCCCGAAATATTCACATAAGATATTAAGGAAAACCAAATTATTCCGTCCTACCATAACTTAAACACGAAAATCTTTCTTCCGCAGGAGGAAACCACTTGGGAACAGGCGCAGCAGGTGCTGCGCCTCTTCCAAGAGACGCAGTGGCTGCTGCGCCTCTTCCCAGGTCCTTTTCTGCGTAATTCTCGTATCTTTTTCATATCTTTCCGAGATTCACTTCCAAAGAGTCTTCGAACCCTAATTCCTTCACGTGATTAGTATAAATAGGAGCCTTCGCTCCTCATATTTCTCACGCGAGTGTCCGCCCTTCTCTTCTCCCTTTGCATTCTAGACCTTTGTTCTTACTTTTTGGCGCCTACGTGCTTGAACATTCGACCACGTAAGCTCGGATCCTTCTGAGTACCAGCCTCGTTTGCATGACCGACCAATTTGACCAACTCCACCATAATCAACATAATTAATCTAATCGTTTTCCTCTTACGAGGACACTTTCATATTTGCATTATAGTTCGAGTCGAGCATCGCTAATCGATAACTTAGTCCTTCTCGTTTCGTCAAACATGTAAGTCTGAGGGTGTAAATCTCTCTTTTATTTATTGTTGTTTATCTTTTTGTAACTACTATTGTAAGATTTATGTCGAAAACACCTCTTAAAACCGATTTCTAAAACCTTGTTTAAAACCCTTTTTACGGATTTCCAGAAGACAAACCGTCGAGAAAGGACACAGCAACTGCTGCGCCTCTTCGAAGGAGCGCAGTGTCTGCTGCGCCTCTTCGTGAGGCTGCCGCAGTTCCTGCTTCCTTTCTTCTTCCTTCGTCCTCTGTAAATTCGTCAAACTTTTATTTGTTTCGTTTGTTTTCTTTAATTCTTCGACATAGTAGTTTAATAATTCATATGTATGTTATTTATCATTCATTAGCATGTAATCTAATCGTTAGTCCGACTTAAATCCCAAGTAATCAATATTTGCGGGTTTTCGTCATTAAATTCAATCCGGGTTATAAGAATTCAATTTGTTCATATTGAGTTTCTGGAATTCGATCCTTTGATATATTTTCATCTATCTATTGTCCTATTCATCATTAATTTGTCATTAATTCATCATGTTTAGTTTATTTCATTCACCCATGTCACTAATCAATCATTCGTTCATGTAATTAATTCGTTTGCATCCGTCTTATCTATGTTTTATTGCTTTATGACCCCTCAATCACATGTAAATAACCTATTAATCACTTCCATCTGAGTAAATAATTTAATCAATCATTAAACTTACCAATTGATATTAACAATTCGCAATTCCGGCTTCACAGCCAGAATTCAGGTCAGGAACAGACGCAACAACTGTTGCGCCTATTCCAAGGGACGCAGCTCTGCTGCCCCTGTTCCGGGTTGAATTCTGTCCCTGAACTCCGTTGTTGCTTGACTTAGTTTATTTAGCTTACGTATAATTAACTATTATTCGTATTATCACTTAATTCCTGTTCGTTAATTCATTCTTTTATTCGTTTTCTTAAATTATCCGTTTTAAAGGTATTTTCGACATAAATCGCCTAATCCATTGTAATTATTGTAATTTTCTTTATTGTAATTTTCTTTATTGTATTTGTCATATTTATTGTATTATTTGTATGTTTTCACATGTAATTGAACATTAAATCCTACTTCGACCCAATTGTTTGCTAATTACGTGTCAACCGACTTAGTCTATTTCTCACATGTTAGGATTAAAACTTGGATGTTGCATTGCATGCATATAGCCGACGATATATCAAGTACGAATAACTTCCCTAATCATTAGTAGAGGCCGCTATCGAGGCGGGCGGGATTAGGTGTTCGATCAAAAGAGCTTCCTAATACGTACCCTCACCCCTTACTCCAGATCTCCGTGAGCACCCGTGTTCATTGGCATCCGCGAGAGTCATTCTAGACATAGAATGCTAAGGGTAACGATTTCTTAATCTTCATGTCTCTACTTTGTGTCTTGACATGACACGAGATATTCGAACGGTTCTAATTTCCCATAAAAATTGGTGGCGACTCTAACAAAAATGCAAACGCTTGTTCTCTTCCTCCCAAGCGCCCCCATGGGCACCCCCGCTGTCCACAGTTTGGCGACTCCGCTGGGGATAATACACTTACGTGTAGCCAAGGGTGAAACTTGAACAAGGTTAGGGAATAGTTTGTACAAGACAATTATCGGTTTTCATAACTCGGTCTTCCTAGACCGTTTTATTCGGCCTTCCTAGGCCCAACCCAACCCATTCGACCAATCGTCCCGTCTAAACGGTCCTAATTTTTATTTGGGCCTAAGGATGGATAGCGATTGACGTCATCCATACCATGATGCTTACTCTTGTTTGTATCAAGGGCCTTTACTACTTGAGGAAATGGACTAGGAATCGGCCTTACTCTTGTTTGGTACGAGCCTCTCCACAGACTTCGGGTTTGATGGTTCGTTATGGCAACCCACCCTTTAAACCAAAACCCTTTTAAATGCACTCAGCATCCCGTTATAATGCTTGTATGAATGTTTGTATCTTACGTGATCACCATTTCTAAACAAGACCATGACGATTTTGCAAAAATCAAAACCCTTCTTTTAAATCAAAATTTCGAAAAAAATAGGCCTTCAATTAGCGCAAAACCAAGTCAAAACTCTGTCCATTTGTCGTGTCAAAATTCGGGTCCCAAGCCCATTTCAAAATCTCACTTTGAGTCCACTCCTATAACTACACTATAGTTGACTAGGACACACATTCTCAAAAACTTGTCTTTGTTCAAAGATCACTCAACACAAGTGGCACACACCCACTTCACAAGTCAAAAAATTTCTTCTTTTAGCAAGTGTGTTAGAATGGTCGATCGTGTTTTGATACGTCATCGATCTCTTATCCAGTTTTCAAGATGCCTGGATCCAGCGAAACAAACCTCCATCAACTGCAAGATGGTAATGATCGAATCCTAGCCGCGCTAGCCCAAATGCAAGTTACCCAAGACCAAGTCTATGATCGCCTTGAGACCATCGAGGGCCGGATCTATGCCGTAGAGGGGAGGTTGCCCCCTCATGAAAGTGAAGTAATAGGTGACTCTGCGGATGAATCCAGGGATGAAAATCCTCCCACGGGACTAACTGTAGCTGAGAAAAGACTCCAATACTTAGAGGAGCAATTGATGTACCTTAAGGGGGATGACATTTATCGGGAGAACAATCGCAAGTATGAGGCCGTTAATTCCAAATTGCCAACCAACTTCAATATGACGGATATCCCTAAATTCAAGGGGCACGAGAACCCTTTGAACCACATCCGTGCCTTCAAGGATTACATGTCTATCAAAGGCATCAAACCCGAGATGTTCTTAAGGATATTTCCTTCATCTCTTGATACCATCCCGAAGCAATGGTTCTACTCCTTAGAACACAAGAAGGTCGCTACTTGAGCAGATGCCGCGATCGAGTTTTCTAAGCAATATGCGGATAATGCCGAGATCCAAGTTAACAGCGCACTCTAGAGGTTCTTACCCAAAATGACAAAGAAGGATTCACCGACTTCCTAAGTAGGTGGAGGAAGAATAGTACCCAACTAGTTGAACGTCCGGATGAGGCCACCCTAGTGGAGAAGTTTGTGGACAATCTCAAACCCATCTATGCCAGTCATTTGAGATACCAAAACATCAAAACTTTCAAGGACTTAACCGTACTAGGGACAAGGATCGAAGATGACATCCGTAAAGGACTCTTGTCCAAAACGGTAGGTCGAGGATATCAAGGCTCAACAACTCGTTCATACGGCTCCACTAGCAAGACCGATGAAGTTAACCTTCTCGAGCCATCCAGGAAAAGTACCCCGCCAAGGAAATTCACAAATCTTGGGGACACTTACTCCAACGCTCTAAAAAGGTTAATGAAGCAAGGTAAACTCCAACCCATTGGGCCTACTCCCGAACCCGAAAGGAAATCAAAATTCTGGGATGAGAACTCGTATTGTGAATACCATAGGGGCAAGGGACATGACACAGAAAAATGCTACAAATTGAAAAATGTGCTTCAAGACATGATTGAAGATGGTCGATTGCCAATATCGCCGGGAGGTAAACCCAACAACACTCAGAATCCTCTTGGAGTTCTAGTGATTACAAGTGACGAATCTACCTTAGATTGCTCACACCTCATTTCTCCAGTCGAAAATGATATCCATGCCATTGAGAATGAAGGGTTCTACTCTACCATCTCCCCTACCATTTCCGACTTCGTCACATGGCCAAGGAGTGTAGATAGGCAAGTGTGGGAATTAGAAAATGTGGTGATAACTCTACGCGATCCCAACGCAACACCCAAGGAGCATATGCCACTAATCTTCTCTCATGACACTACTATGCAAGAAATAGTCGCCGTGGTAGATAAATTAGTCGACCAAATCATACGACTAGAAGATGAAATCATGAGAATGAGAAGACTAGCTACAATCAATGGAGTTTGGGCCGACGATGACGAGGACGAGTATCTCATTGAAAACTCCCTAGTCAAAGAAATAGTCCAAAATGGCGAAGATCAAGATGTGGACCACCTAACTCGTTCGGGTCGCCCATATCAAAGCACTACTCAAAACGGTCCAACCAACGTTGTCACACCAAATGATAACAAAGATGACTCCACTGATCATTTGCTCAAGCAATTACAGAAGATAAAGGCTGATCTTTCAGTCTGGCAATTAGTAGCAAGCTCGTTCCCACATCGCCAAGCTTTACTGCAAGCCTTGGCCAAGCTAAATGTAGCACATGACTCAACACCCGAAGATGTAGTCAACTTGGTCTTCCAAGAATCACCGAAGCTAAGTAATCCTATTACTTTCTCAGACGAAGATTTGACACCTTTTGGCGCAAGTCACAATTTAGCTCTTTACATCACTGTAATTTGTCTAAAGAAGAACGTGCCAATGACCTTGGTAGATGATGGCTCCGCGGTCAACGTCATACCACTCAAAACGGCATACAAATTAGGCATGAAAGAGTCGGATTGGACCCCTACCAATCAAGGTGTACGTGCATATGATGGTACACGACAAAAAGTGGTAGGACTTGTTAACCTAACCATAGCCACAGGGCCGATTGAGCGAAAGGTTAATTTCCAAATAGTGGACATCGAAGCTTCCTTCAACATACTTCTAGGAAGGCCTTGGATTCACGCTTCCAAAGCGGTAACATCCACCCTTCATCAAAAGATCAAGATCCCACTAAATGGCAAAGTAGTGACGATCACTTAGTCACCCATCAAGGCGATAATCAAAAAACAATCGAACAATTAAGTTCTTGCAGATCCCGTATATGAACTTGGGGGCTTCCAAAGCATAAGTGTCATAGAAAGCGAATTGGCACCCTTATACTATAATCCCTACTCCAACTTGGTGGTCAACCACATGCTCAAAACTAGACCTGGCAAACAGATCAGGTCGTGTCGTGTTCGTGTTCGTGTCAACTTTAAACGGGTCATCACTACCTCAACCCTAACCCGACCCAATTACATAAACGTGTCATTTGTCTCAACCCTAACCCAACCCATTTAATTTTTCTATAACCCAACCCGACTTGTTTAACCCATTTATCTTTTAGCAGGTCATGTTTAACCCATTTATCTTTTAGCGGGTCATTTTTAACCCGTTTAACCCAATAAACCAATAAAATAAACTAAAGCTTTATAAGCCTATTATCCCGAAAATGAGGAATGAAAATACTTATTTTTAAGTTGTTTGGTTGATTATTGATTCAGCCCAAATATGTCATGACACTTTTAAATAAGCGGGTTATTCTTGTCGTGTTCGTGTCAAAATAGCTCAACCCTAACCCGACCCATTTATGTTTCGTGTCGTGTCCGTGTCAACCCAATTACTTAAATGGGTCACAACGTCTTGACCCTAACCCGCTAACTTCGTGTCGGGTTCGTGTCGTGTTTTCGGGTCGTGTCAATAATTGCCACCTCTACTCAAAACCCAGGGATACTTCCCTGGAATGCCCTTAAACCCTACCCGAAGAAATACCTTCGCACCATATAAGGAAGGCAACTCGAAGAGGATACCACTTGGACTAGGGTACAAACCCACTTAAAAAGAGGTTCTCGAAATGCTTGCTCAAGTCCAAAACCGCAAGCACGTAGGAGTCCAAATGCGACCCTATCTCCCTACTTTAAATGGGTACTTTGTTCAAGAAGGAAGCCTGGAACTCTTTCACGGATTTCCCGAGCCTTGGTATTATCTCGAGAGGAAGCTAGCCGGAATCGAGATCTTTCACGATTGCTACTTCATCCCTCCAGAGACGGTTCCTACCGTCAAAACCCGTCAAGCACCTTGCTTAGACGAACAAGCTGTTAGCCTATTGTTCGGAGAAGATCGATTTTTTAGGGCCGCGCAGGATGAGATCATTACCATGATACTTCAAGATGATCGCTTCAACCCCACCGCGTTAATCACAGAAACCAACGCAAGTCAGCAGAAAGGATGGAGAAAATCAATTAAGTGGACCAATAATCAAGGAAGACTCGTCAAGCTCACCACTGGAGAAGGAGAGATGTTCAAAGGAGAACCAGAAGACGAAGAGTTTGAGTCAGAGTCGGAGTCAGAGTCAGAGTCTAGAGAAGTCATTAGAGAGTCTCCTCCTGTCGTCATCCCCACTCCCTTTATTTCTCCTAGCTTAGCCTCGAGTAGTCACAGTAGTTCGGGAAATGTCCCAACCACTGTCCCTTTGCCGCCACTGACCATGGATCAGTTGGCTTCTTTGTTTCAACTCTACTCAAATTTTAATATGAATAAATCAGGTTCTGCTTACTCTTTGTGTTATCTTGAGTGCAATTCTGTTTACGATGATACTAAGGATGACCAAGACCCAGACTCGATCGAAATACCTCCCTACGTAGCCAAAGAAATGCTGCAGGAAGGGGAAGGGGGACCAGTAATAGAGGACACCGAACCCATCAATGTAGGAACCGAACTAGAATCCCAAGAACTTAGGATAGGGACTACCTTGAGCTCTACCGAAAGGGCCGATTTCATAGATCTCCTAAATGAATTCAAAGACGTTTTCGCTTGGTCCTACAAAGACATGCCAGGGATCGACAGGGATATCGCTGAACATAGGATTCCGATTAAGCCAGGTTTCAAACCTGTGAAACAGAAGCTTCGACGAATGAGGACATAATGGGCTCTAAAGATTAAGGAAGAAGTTGACAAGCAATTCAAAGCCAGTTTCATCAAAGTTTCCGAATATTCTGTCTGGGTAGCCAACATAGTACCCGTACCCAAAAAGGATGGAAGAATCCGTGTTTGTGTTGATTTTAGGGACTTAAACAAAGCAAGTCCCAAAGACGACTTCCCTCTACCACACATCGACATATTGGTGGACAATACTGCAGACCACGCGTTACTATTCTTCATGGATGGATATGCGGGTTATAACCAAATCAAGATGGCCATAGAGGACATGCATAAGACCGCCTTTGTCACTCAATGGGGAACCTATTGCTATACGGTCATGCCGTTTGGATTGATCAACGCCGGGGCTACATATCAACGCACCGCAACTACACTCTTACATGACATGATGCACAAGGAAGTTGAGGTATACGTAGACGACATGATTGTCAAATCCAAGGACAGAAAAGGGCATATTGCGAACCTTCGCAAATTTTTCACAAGGCTACGAAAGTACAATATGAGGCTCAATCCTTAGAAATGCACATTCGGAGTAACATCTGGCAAACTCCTAGGATACGTCGTTAGCCAACGAGGTATAGAAATAGACCCTTCAAAGATCAAAGCTCTGATTGAAATGCCACAACCTCAAACAGAAAAAGAAGTCAGAGGATTCCTGGGAAAAGTGCAGTATATAAGTCGATTCATATCGAAACTCACCATGATTTGCGAGCCTATCTTCAAGAAACTCAAGAAAACGGACCACGCCATGTGGGATGATGATTGTCAAAAGGCATTTGACCGAATCAAAGAGATATTGGCTAAACCACCAGTGCTCATGCCACCTCAACGAGATCAACCTCTTGGTTTATATCTCACAGTAACCGAAACAGCCATGGGTGCCATGTTAGCTCAAACTGTAGGAAGTGAAGAAAGAGCTATCTACTACCTTAGTAAGAAGTTCTTGGAGTACGAGTGCAAATACTCTCAACTCGAAAAGACATGCCTCGCTCTTGTGTGGGCAACGAAGAAGCTACGCCATTACATGCTTAGCTACTCCGTCCAAATATACTCCAAAATGGATCCAGTCAAATACCTCTTTGAGAAACCCGTCCTCAACGGACGCCTAGCAATATGGACTCTGATGCTCTCAGAATTTGACCTCAAATACGTGCCACTGAAGGTTATTAAAGGGCGCGCCGTCGCCGAATTCTTCGCAGAGAATCCCATCAATGACGCACAAACGATAGACACTTGGTCATTTCCAGACGAGGACATACTCCAAGCTTATGCAGACTCCTAGGACCTTTATTTTGATGGAGCATCAAACTTAAGAGGATTTGGAATAGGAGTGTTGCTCATTTCTCCTGAAGGCGAGCATACACCGATTGCTGTCAAACTCGACTTCGAGGTGACAAACAACGCTGCAGAATACGAAGCTTGTCTCATTGGACTACAAGCGGCAGTAAGCTTAGGTATTAAAAACCTCCGAGTACATGGGGATTCATCATTGATCATCAACCTAGTTACAGGATCATGGAAAATTCGAAGCGAAAGCCTCGCACCTTATCAAGCCAGGATAGACCAAGTTGCCCAATTCTTTGATCACGTGACGTATCTACACCTGCCTCGGGAAGAGAATCAATTTGCAGACGCTCTTGCAAAACTTGCATCTTTGATTAATATGCCAGATCACACGGTGGAAATGCCTTTGTGCATCGAACGACGGTCAGAGCCGGCCTATGTCCACCAAATCACCAATGAAGAGGAGATCGCGCAGGAACCCTGGTTCCAAGCAATCCTGAATTTTAAGCTCAATGGTACCTATCCACCCGATATGGACAAGAGGGGACAACGTGCTATACGCCTACTAGCTTCCCAATACGTTCTCATGCAAGGAGAATTATACAAAAGAACACCTCTTGGTGTAATCCTACGCTGCCTTGATCATTCACAGGTACGAAAGGTGATGGAAGAAGTGCACGACGGAGAATGCGATCCTCACATGATTGGGCCCATGATGGCAAATAAAATCACACGTTTAGGGTATTATTGGACCACAATGGAATCCGATTGCATCAAATATGTAAGACATTGCCATAATTGCCAAATCTTCGGGAATGTACAACATGTCCCTCCTTCATTGCTCTATACGATGACATCTCCTTGGCCGTTTTCTGCTTGGGGAATTGACACAATCGGGAAGATAACCCCAGCTGGAACAGGAGGTCACTGTTTCATCCTAGTGGCAATTGACTATTTCACCAAATGGGTAGAAGCAGCTTCCTACACCAGTCTCACGGCCAAAAATGTGGCGAAATTCATACAAAACAACATCATCTGTCGATACGGTTGCCCACATGAGATCATTAGTGATAATGGATCATATTTCCAAGCTGAGACTGAGCAATTGCTAGCCAAATACAAGATTAGGCATCACCACTCTTTGCCCTATAGACCACAGACTAACGGCGCGGTAGAGGCAGCAAACAAGAATGTTGTCACGATTATCAAGAAAATGATTGACAACTATCGAGATTGGCCAAGCAAAATCCTTTCCTTTGTGGGGGTATCGTACATCTGTTAGGACGCCCACTGGGGCTACTCCTTTCTATTTGACCTACGGCATGGAAGCTGTACAACCAGTCGAATTAGAGATACCATCCTTGCGTATTTTACTCGAAAGTCAAATTCCGGAAGCTGATTGGAAAAGGGATAGATATGAAGAACTCATCCTCCTGGATGAACGCAGGCTACGCGCCTTGCATAATGTCCAAACATACCAAGCCCGTATCAAACGAGCTTTCAACAAAAGGGTTAAGCCCAGAAACATCAAGGAAGGAGACTTAGTACTTAAATCGGTTAGAGCTCTTCTACCTGTCGATCCACGGGGAAAATTCAAACCTAATTGGGCCGGACCTTTTCTAGTCAAATCCATACTTCCGGGGGGTGCAGTTAGAATCACAGACCAAGATGGGAATGAGTTCTCCAACCCGACAAACCTTGACCAATTGAAACGGTACTATGCCTAGAATAGGAACAAAAACGCGCCTCGCGTAACCCACGTGTCGCTCTTGTGGCACTAAATAAACCGGCCCCTGGCTAAGCTGAAATAAGCTAAATGTCACTGTGCTCTTACATTTTGACAAATTTGTCATCCTCATGTCATCAAATAAACTAAATTTGCACCTTCAGAGTAAGCCAAAAAGCTCATGCTAATTTTCTAAGTTCATTACAAGCTCTTGCTTAGAACAATTATTCTTTTACATTTACTCGAACTACGCGCAAGGGTTTGATTTCATTTTTTTAAGTGAATACGTAGGCAATCCTTCACAGGATACAACCCGTTATATCTAAAATGTAAATAGAAGGACATTTGCATTGCATTTGGAATTCGACAAGAATAATAAATAGAAAATCACAACGGTTTCATAACCATTTAACCTTTTTATTTTTATTCATTCTAATAATAATAGTAAGCTACATAATAAAAATAGAATAAGCTAGGATTCTAAAAACCCCACCATTTTATTACAACAATAAATAATAATAATAATAATCAAATAATAAATAAAGACTCGGGCTATTCCTCCATCTTTCCCTTGCCCTTGTCATTTTTGTCATATTTCTTGTCACGACCTCGAGCGGGACGCTCTTGCGCCACCTCAGACCTAATCACCAAAGGTCTTTCTCGAGGCCTAGACTTTTCATTCTTGCCAATCACCATTTCTACGGCAGGAGAGGTCTTCGGTTTCTTCGAAGGATGAACGACTCGAAACCCGGCTTCTTCCTCTCCCTCGGTCAAATGCTTCTCCTTCTCTTTCTCTACCTCGCGCACCTTGTAGTCAATAGGCTCGCATTTCCTCAATCTCTCGCGCTCTTCCGGAGTAGTAGCTTTTCTCCATCGCAGATAAGAATCTGACACCCATAAGGCATTAGCAAAAGAGTTCAAGAACCATACATTTCTTTGAGCCCATTTAATGGCCCACTCCCTTCGACTCTCTGTAGTAAGCGCCATAGCAGTCTGCGGGACGGTATCAAGCTTCGGGATCGTCTGTTTCAGTCCAACTTGTCTCATCAGCCTCTCCGGGAAGATGCACACCATAAACTCCAAACCAGGAATGCGCACAGATCGAGTAGGATCCAAAGAAGACACTCCAGTGACAGATTTGAGGTGCCACCACGGAACAATCCACCTAATCAAGAGACCATCATCGCTCTTCAGTTTGTTCTCCCAATAATTGCAGACTCGGGTGAAATCCACCATGTAAAGCCTAATCCTCATTGCAATGGAACGAGCATGATAGGAAGGAACATGAACTGGGGGCTCGATCAATCGGAGCCGTTCCATAAGCCAAACCTACCAAAAGCGGGTATTAGACATCAAAAAAAAAAAAAAACGAAAAAAAAGAAAGAATAAAAAAAAACGAAAGAAAAAAAAAAGAAAAAAGAGAAAGAAATGTCTTTTACCTGCAGAATGACGGGACTTCCCAAGTACGGTAGGTCACGGTTGGCTTTCCTATTATCCAAGCCCAAAAGAATCTCTCCTACGCATAAACAAGCTGGGCTCCTACGCAGCTCCATTTGCTCAACAAGGCCCAGAAGACGGGGATCACCTCTCAAATCTTCATCAATATGCCCTTGGAAGACATACACATGTAACAAGCAAAAGCCAAATGCCCTCCGCCTAGCAACATGGGAAACGGTGGGATCGGCCCTGTTGATGAATCGATCTATGAAGTCCAACATTCGCACTAACTTCGAAGTCACTAGACGGTCCACCTCAAGTCTAGTCAAACCAAGCAAGTCTCTAAATTTGCTCTTGTACCCTTGGGAAGTAGAAGGAATGGCAGGCAAGTGTTCGGGATCCCACCCACCAATAGCGGCAATTTCTTCAGGAAATGGGCAAATATCACCTCCAGGGAACGCAAAAACATGGTAATTCGGGTCCCAATAGTCAAGACAAGCATCCAAGAACGGTTTAACAACCTTGATGAGTTTTAAACTCAACAAAGACCCAAGATTATAAGCACCCATATCATATTTCTCCATGTTCGAAAATTCGTTGGTCCATTCCTTCAAACGAATCTCCAAAGTATTCATTATGAAAAGATTATTTTGAGAATTTTATGTAATTAGACGAAGAAGAGACGGAAGAATTGAGTGAATAAAAGCTCCATCGACGTTTCTATTTATACTAATTTCTGTTTCCAAAAATCCGTCGAACAGACGACTTGGGAACAGCGCAAAGACTCTTTGCGCCTCTTCAAAGGGACGCAGCTCATGCTGCGCCTCTTCCTCAGCTTCACTTCTGTGATTTTCCGCGTTGGATCTTTCCTAATCCCACGACGAATAATTTCCTATTCCTACGGATTATTATTTTTGGTAAATACGTGAAGATTACCATGTTTCAGGTTTCCTAATTCCGCGGGCACGCATTTCGAGGCGACATTGACATTTTCGCCATTTTTTCCGCACTTGCACATTTTCATTTTAGGAAATAATCTCCATTTTCTTTTTAGGAAACAATCTCCATTTTCACTTTAGGAAATAATTTTCATTTTTTTCTTACTCCGTTTTAAGACATAACTATCATTTCGATTTACATTTATCGCATTTATTTCTTTTCATCTCACTTCTAACTTATAGATTTCTGTTTTTTTTCTTTTTTTTTAGGGAGTAATCCTCCCTACCGTCCGGTCATTTCCGGCAAATTTTTTGCAAATTTTTTGCATTTTCTTGAGTCTTTTGTTTTGCGCTAATTAAGGCCATATGTATATACAAATGCATGTTTTGCGTGATTTCTATGTAAATTTCGGCAGCATGACGGCGTAAACCGTCATCTCCAAACCTCTTCAAAGCTAACCTGCAGGTACAAGCAACGAAACCCAGCAACAAAGGCTCTCAGGCCATCTTATATACACCAAACAAGGAAATGTACAGCAAACTGGGGGCTCTCGCCCCAAACAAAAGTCCAAAAATGTCCAAAATCAAGGTCCAAAATGTACAAGTGTGCAAGTCTACAAAAAACAAAGCAAAGCTACTGCTGGTCGTCCTCCAGCTCCGCAACTCTTGCCGCACGAGCAGCAATCTCGACGTCCCGAACCTCGAGCTCCCTCAACAAGCGAGCTGTCTCCTCCCGAGACTGGGTCAACTCTCGCTCCAGCTCGCGGTCACCCTGTAAACAACAAAATGGCTCATGTCAATCGTTTCAAGCAAAGTCGTAAAATCAAAATTCAAAAATAGAACAAGCACAAGGTTCATACCTGACGACCTCGACCGCCGACAAGTGCCTCGACGGCAGTAGCTCGCAGCCGGTTGTCCACCCTCCATAGCGCCACGAACCGAGACGGCGCGACCTGCATTTTCAAAAAGAAGGAGTTCTCAATATTTGAATAAACTCAATCAAGTGTGTTCTTACACAAAAAGTTATGCAAAGTTAAAAGTTTACCCTCCGAATCAGATGCTGCCAGTCGTCCAGGCCAGCATCCGTCACAGCCACGTCAAAGTCACGCAGCTCGGAGATCGTCGTCCTCCCGGTCGCGTCAGTGTACTCGAGGGTCTCGGGGTACTCTGGGGGCTTGATGCCCGATGCCTCAACCTCCTGCGAAGTCAAAAGTCTCGTTAATCGATGATCTTTCATCATAGTTCTCAAAAGGAAATCAAGTAAAGAAGAAGAGTAAAGATGCTCACCACTACCGGCCAGTACGCCAACCTCCCGTAGAAAAACGCCGAGTAGTCCTCGCCAGGAAGAAGGAGGGCGTCTGCGGCACCGGCCAAGTCCGCCTCCCTCTCGGCCTCGAAGGCTCCCCGAACATCGTCTGGGAGGATCGACGGGAACCGTCAACACGTCCCGAAAGCACTGACGAGCCAAGCGCTCGCCCAAGTACCACACAGGACCCATCGACGTCCTCAACAGCAGACGGCTCGAGCTCCTAGGTCGAAGGACCTCGGCCACGAAAGGAGGCACGTCAGCGTACTCCGCCCAAGGCCTGGGCACCCACTAGGGCAATATAAACAAAGGAATCATTCTCATGATCAATTTAAAAGCAATGTAGAAGCAAATGGATATAAGTAAGATACTTACGCTGTCCAGCTGAAGAGCGTTCACGTCCCGCCGGTAGACACTGTGAGAATAACACTTGCTCTTCGTCCTGCACATCACCCAATCCCTCACCACGGGATATGCCTTCTCCAGCGGCTCCGTCCTCTTGGGCGCAAGGCCCGGGAAGTAGAAGTACACCCACGCCTGCAAAACAGGGTAGTTAATGACGATTTTTCGTAATTTGATAAAGAAAGGAATTGATTTCGGTCTAAAGGAAGGTTCATACCTCCAGCAGTAGTCCAGGTCCGACAGCGCCAGGAGAAGTCCCCTTCTCCATCAACTCCGGACGAACCATGGCCCTCATAAAGTGGATGAGGACCGCAAAACCAGCAGTGACCCAGTCCCAACGCCCTAGGGAACTCAGGTCAGAAAGGAGGGGAAGAAGCTTTGTCGACAGCCTCTCACCCTTGTCTCCGAGGTAAATCGAAGACAGAAACCACCAGAGCCACAAACGGACCCTCTGTTTAGTTGTACAGGGAGGAGGAGCCGTCTCCCTCCCGTCAATCGTCACCAGCGCCGGGATCTTTCCCGCAAAGTAGTCTCGAACGTAGGAGCTGGGCACCAAACTCGGCACTGTGACAGCCCTCGGCGATAAGTTCAAGCCGATCAACCTCCTAGCCTCGGCCGAGTCCGCCCTCATGGCAGTCTCCGGCCACTTCACGGCCTCAGACCCACACGGCAGACCAGAAATCATGCCGTAATCCTCCAGAGTGACTCCCACCTCACCAAAAGGCATGTGAAACGTGGAAGTCGTATCCCATAATCGGTCCAAGAAAGCGCGGACCAGGCTAAGGTTAGCCCGCAGCTTCCTCTTCGCGATATCCCTCCAGGCCTGCACCAAAGGACCGAACGCTCCACGCTCGATCATGGCCCGCTCCTCCGCCGACATCCGCTCGTAGTGCTCCATCGCTGTCGTATAGCCCGAGAACGACCTGATGTTCCCGGCCTCCTAGTATGATTTGAAACAAGAACTATCTTTAGTTTTGAATGAAAATTGAAAGGGATATGAACAAATGAATGAAAGAGGATGAGTAATTAGTAGTGAATTCCTATTTACCAAGCTCTTCACCGTCCTGTAGGACAGGCGACCCTCTGCAGCCCACAGCAAGTGCCTACTCTCCCAAGTCTCAGCCCACTCAGGAGCTCCTCTCAGCTGACGACCTCCTCGTCCAACGTTGGCCCGTCTCGAGGCCTCCTCCTCCTCAACAGCCTCCTCCTCGTGGACCTCGTCTCCAGCAGCCATCACCGCGGCGGTAAAGGCCTGCTCTAAACCCTCCTCAACGGTAGCAACGTCTATCTCCATGGGAGTCCTCCCAGAAGTAGAAGCCACATCACCTGCAACATTAAAGCAAATTTAGGCCGCGTCACGTGACGACAAACCTTGGTTAAGGGATTTTCAAGCCTTTGGAAGCCCTGAAATCGCTCTTTTCTCGTCATCTTTGGCCATATTCTCACTAACCCGACCACTCATATGATAACTTGGGTCAAGTCAAGCCTAATTTGAAGCCTAGTTCCGGGTTCAAGTCGAAATTTCGGCAGCATTTTGCTATAACAACGATTATGCCCTAGAAAAGTGTCCTGAAAAAACTGTCACAAACCAAAATTCCGAGATGGTAGGAAGTTTACCCATCATTCAAGGATCCAAAATATCAAGTTTCATCGCAAATGGACAATCCTAAAGCTATTTTCGAAGCAATTTACGGTTTAGCTGTGAAACCGTCTCAAATTTCACTCAAAGGCTCAAAAACTCAACGAGAATTCGAGGCAAATACATGGTTATGTTCCTTATACTACCAATTATCCGTTTCCAATGTCAATTTGATAAGGCAAATGCATTTGGGGGAAAAGCCCCAAATTTTCGATCAAATGGGTCATAAACCCTAATTTTTCGATCCCAAAATTGAGCCAATACAGAAGATTAATGCAAGAATGAGACACATACCTCGATTAGTCATGATTAATGCAAACTTTTGGATCAAACTTTGGCGGAAATGGTGAAGATTTGAGAGAGAAATGTGTAAATTGTGTTTCGAAATAATGATTTGCAAAACCTCTTATTATCGCGTTTTTACGCAGAAAAGACACTTTGGGAATAGATAGAAAGCGGGCTGCGCCTCTTCCAAGAGACGCAGACTCTTCTTGCGCCTCTTCCTTGTGTCCCCTCCATACGAATTTTCAAAAATTCGTTATGAGTTCGTTATTTGTGGGCCCATCTTTGGTGCGCCTCTTCCCCGATGCTATTTTATCCTTTTGGTCCGTTTGACGATTTTCTTTCGTTCCGGCCCGTATTTTCCAAGCCAGCAGCAGATTGTTGCATATTATTTATTTCTTCCAAGACCTTTGCTCGTCGCAACGAGCATTTATTCCTTTACAGGTGTTTCGACACGCCTTCATTATGTTTCCCGACGGGAGTAAGCGGATACACTTTCCCTCTCAAGACATGGAGATCAACATTGTTTCCTCTCAGCAGTTCCCGCCTGTGTCCTGCTATTCGCAATTGTTTCTCGAAAACTACCCAAGCAGTCTTCTTTCAAATAGTTCCACTTTGTGTCCCGCTATTCGCAATTATTTCTCGAAAACTACCAAGCGAGTCTTCTTTCAAAGATTCACTTTGTGTCCTGCTACTCACTTTATTTAGCCCCTATGCTTGATCTTCGCTCAATAGCTCCCATGTACCTCCGGAAGCATCTCGAGAAGAAGTCTCAGGTATGGTCTCTTCTTAAGGCTGGCGAGCCTCCTTACGTAGTCTAATGGACTTTAAACGACCCTCCCCGATAGTCGACAGACTCTAAAATGTTCCCGACGACAGGTCCTTGGCTCAGACCCCTTGAGCCGCCTCGCGTCGCCATAGTCGTCAGGTTGTAATCTTCGATTGACCTGACGGCTATACTTTGACTTTCGCCTTGTCCAAGCCTCAGTCAAAGTGGGGGCTCTGTAGACACCTCGTTTCTGCACCTCTCGCAAACCACCCGGTGATGATTGGGCCGCATGTTTGCTACGCGGAACGATTTGTGACAATTCGTAAGTTTGTCGTCAAGTGATTGCTCAAATATTAATGTCTACCTCTTAGTTGTTATCTACGTGCCGATACGGTCGTTTTGACAGTAATTAGAGTACATTTGGAGTCCGGGCCTAAAACCGTCTTCATTTTCTGATAACCGTTAAATCCCGAGTCGAATGTTGTTGGAATGTTAGGATATTTCTATTCCATATTTCATAATTTTCATCCTTTGGTAAACAATTTCCCGAAATATTCACATAAGATATTAAGGAAAACCAAATTATTCCGTCCTACCATAACTTAAACACGGAAATCTTTCTTCCGCAGAAGGAAACCACTTGGGAACAAAGCGCAGCAGTGCTGCGCCTCTTCCAAGAGACGCGATGGGCTCGCTGCGCCTCTTCCCAGGTCCTTTTCTGCGTAATTCTCGTATCTTTTTCATATCTTTCCGAGATTCACTTCCAAAGAGTCTTCGAAACCCTAATTCCTTCACGTGATTAGTATAAATAGGAGCCTTCGCTCCTCATATTTCTCACGCGAGTGTCCGCCCTTCTTTTCTCCCTTTGCATTCTAGACCTTTGTTCTTACTTTTTGGCGCCTACGTGCTTGAACATTCGACCACGTAAGCTCGGATCCTTCTGAGTACCAGCCTCGTTTGCATGACCGGCCAATTTGACCAACTCCACCATAATCAACATAATTAATCTAATCGTTTTCCTCTTACGAGGACACTTTCATATTTGCATTATAGTTCGAGTCGAGCATCGCTAATCGATAACTTAGTCCTTCTCGTTTCGTCAAACATGTAAGTCTGAGGGTGTAAATCTCTCTTTTATTTATTGTTGTTTATCTTTTTGTAACTACTATTGTAAGATTTATGTCGAAAACACCTCTTAAAACCGATTTCTAAAACCTTGTTTAAAACCCTTTTTACGGATTTCCAGAAGACAAACCGTCGAGAAAGGACGCAGCAACTGCTGCGCCTCTTCGAAGGAGCGCAGTGTCTGCTGCGCCTCTTCGTGAGGCTGCCGCAGTTCCTGCTTCCTTTATTTCTTCTTCCTTCGTCCTCTGTAAATTCGTCAAACTTTTATTTGTTTCGTTTGTTTTCTTTAATTCTTCGACATAGTAGTTTAATAATTCATATGTATGTTATTTATCATTCATTAGCATGTAATCTAATCGTTAGTCCGACTTAAATCCCAAGTAATCAATATTTGCGGGTTTTCGTCATTAAATTCAATCCGGGTTATAGGAATTCGATTTGTTCATATTGAGTTTCTGGAATTCGATCCTTTGATATATTTTCATCTATCTATTGTCCTATTCGTCATTAATTTGTCATTAATTCATCATGTTTAGTTTATTTCATTCACCCATGTCACTAATCAATCATTCGTTCATGTAATTAATTCGTTTGCATCCGTCTTATCTATGTTTTATTGCTTTATGACCCCTCAATCACATGTAAATAACCTATTAATCACTTCCATCTGAGTAAATAATTTAATCAATCATTAAACTTACCAATTGATATTAACAATTCGCAATTCCGGCTTCACAGCCAGAATTCAGGTCAGGAACAGACGCAACAACTGTTGCGCCTATTCCAAGGGACGCAGCTCTGCTGCCCCTGTTCCGGGTTGAATTTTGTCCCTGAATATTTAGCTTACGTATAATTAACTATTATTCGTATTATCACTTAATTCCTGTTCGTTAATTCATTCTTTTATTCGTTTTCTTAAATTATCCGTTTTAAAGGTATTTTTGACATAAATCGCCTAATCCATTGTAATTATTGTAATTTTCTTTATTGTAATTTTCTTTATTGTATTTGTCATATTTATTGTATCATTTGTATGTTTTCACATGTAATTGAACATTAAATCCTACTTCGACCCAATTGTTTGCTAATTACGTGTCAACCGACTTAGTCTATTTCTCACATGTTAGGATTAAAACTTGGATGTTGCATTGCATGCATATAGCCGACGATATATCAAGTACGAATAACTTCCCTAATCATTAGTAGAGGCCGCTATCGAGGCGGGCGGGATTAGGTGTTCGATCAAAAGAGCTTCCTAATACGTACCCTCACCCCTTACTCCAGATCTCCGTGAGCACCCGTGTTCATTGGCATCCGCGAGAGTCATTCTAGACATAGAATGCTAAGGGTAACGATTGCTTAGTGTTCATGTCTCTACTTTGTGTCTTGACATGACACGAGTTATTCGAACGGTTCCAATTTCCCATAAAAATTGGTGGCGACTCCAACAAAAATGCAAACGCTTGTTCTCTTCCTCCCAAGCGCCCCAGTGGGCACCCCCGCTGTCCACAATACTTCTTATAAAATTGTTACTAAAATCATCGTCAATCGGCTAAAAGCCCTTAATGCATGAAGTCATTTCTCCTAATCAAGGTAGCTCGATCCCTGCTATATCAATCCCTCTGAGATCCTCCACTATATGCACGTTTTAAAGTGCAAACTCGGGTGGTTCGCCCTTAAACTTGACCTTGAAAAAGCCTTTGACCGGCTTGAATGGGACTTTATTCACCATTGCCTTTCTCATGCTCAAATCGATAGTGACACCACTTCTGTCATCATGAATTGCATCTCCTCTTCCTCCACCCAGGTTTCCTTTAATGGGACTCTCTTACCTAGTTTCTCCACTTCAAAATAAATTAGGAAAGGAGATCCGCTCTCCCCCTACCTCTTTCTTATCTGCAAATTGAAGCATCAAATGATTGTTCAAAGAAGCCCCAAAGATGATCAAGATGAAAGACAAGTCAAGAATGCCCATTGCCTAGAATGAATGTTTTAAACGAGGTAGTTAAACATATCTTCTTTAAGCATAAGTGACTGCAAAACCGTGCAATAGTTCCCATGACTGTTGCACCAGGGTTTCTGGTACTAATGTATGGAGAATTTTCGGAAAAATTCACAAGTGTTTAAAATCTTTCAAAAGGCTTTATTGTTTTCTAAAAGATATCATTTTCTAAATCTGAAGAACAATTGAGAACAAAAAAGGTATTCTTCCAAGCTAAATTAAAGATGTCAATCCTATTAATGCAAGTGGATTTTCATGATAAAAATGGGTCTTTTGCTTTTTCCATTTTAGCCGAAATTGTGAGTTCCCATAAATTTTATGGGAAACACTCTTTGCTTTGGAAAAATGCAGCTCCCTTGAGCCTTGCAACCTGATTGTTTCTCTTTATTTTTAAATGATAAAAAACTTACGAACCCATGGACATTAGAGTGTAGAAGTGTTAAAGTTCCTTCTCTTACACACTTCTCCCTTCTATAAATAGCCATCTCAATTATCATTTATTGCCAAGACTTTTCAGAACACTCATTGTAAAACATTTGCAAAATCATTTCAGCATTTTAAGCTTTGTTCTTCAAATATTTGCAAAACCGTTTTCTGTTTTCAAAAGTATTCACTTGTTTTTCAAAGCTCTAAAATCTCCAAGTATCAGTTCGCTTCACTGTTGCATAAAGAATATGTTCAATGATTCTCGTGTTTAGGTCTTAATTGTAATCTCCATGTTCTTAAGTGAACCACTGAGATTCTAACTCTGTAAACCGTTGAGATAGAACTTTAAGTCTTGAAGCGGAGTAGCTTTGAGCAAGGGAAAGTCTTGAAGCGGAGTAGCTTCAAGCAATTGCAAACGGAGTAGGTTGGCGAGTTATTTTCATTGTAAGGGGTTTAGTTAAGTTTGAGTAAATTTCTAAACAAGCAATAAAATAACGGTTGGACGTAGGCTCCGGAGTAGGAGCTGAACCAACTTTTTAAACATCGTCTTGTTTGTTTATTTACTATTACATTTGTTTATCCTTTGCATTTTTATCTACCTATCTCGTTGCCAGTGCTGTGCAGCAGTCCATCATACTGTTGCATAGACCTGCTGTACCTCTTGTGAACTTACTATCCATTAAGTTTCTCAAGTTAGTACTTAACAGTTTTTACTTGTGTTTATTTTTAACCAAGTAAACGAGAAATTTTTTAAAAGGTACACCTAATTCACCCCCTCCCCCTCTTAGGTGTTCAATCGTTCTTAACTCTTCAATTGATATCAGAGCCTCGTGCTCTTGATATTGGTTAAAACCAAAGAGTTGATCCTATAATTATGGACGATTCAAAACATACTGAGTTTCCCATGTTTAAGGGAGAAAACTATGCTTGGTGGAAACACCGCATGAAAAACTATGTCAATGGTGCGGACTATGAATGTTGGTTGATCATTCAAAAGGGTCCCCTCAAAATTGAGGTGACTAATGCCGATGACACTAAGTCCCTCAAAAGTGAGGACAAATATGTTGAAGCCGATTATAAGAAAGTCGAGAAAAACTCTAAAACCATGTCCATTCTTCAATATGGCATTGGTGAACAAGAGATAAACCGGATATCCGGATGCTCCTCGGCTAAAGAAATTTGGGACACCCTAAATCTTGCTTATGAGGGAACGTCACAAGTCAAAAAGTACCGTGTTGATCTTCTCATGCAACAATATGAGATGTTCAACATGGGAAGATATGAGTCAATTAATAGTTTTTCTTCACGCTTCTCTAGTATTGTTAATGACCTCAAGAGTCTAGGTAGAAATTTGAATCCGAGGATTTAGTCCGTAAAATCTTTCGTAGCCTATCTGAAAAATGGCAACCGAAGGTTACGGCTATTGAGAAAGCTAAAGACCTTTCCTTGCCGTCACTTGATGAACTTATGGGCTCACTCATGGCTCATGAGTTAACTCTCATGAAGCGCTCCGGTGAAAGCTCTAAAGGGAAAGGACTCGCTCTCAATGCTCTCTCAAGTGATGGGCAGGATGAAGATGACGAGTTTGCAATGTTCACTAAAAACATTGTTGGCATGATTAATGGTCGAAACTCACAAAGGTCAAATAACTATACTAGCAAAAGACGTTTTCCCAAAAGAAGATCTAGTTCCACTATGGGTTGCTTCAAATGTGGTGACAACGGTCACCAAATAAAAGAGTGTCCTAAGTGGAATGACATCAAATCTAAAGAAAAGCGTGATTTTGCTAAAAGAGAATACAAGAACAAAGTAATGACAACCATTTGGGCATGTCCGATTCCGATGAGGACGATGTCCTTGAGGAAGAATTAGACGCCAAAATGTGCATCTCTTATCAATCAATCAATGATGTTCCAAAGTCAACAAAGAAAGAAAATGTCAAATGTCTTATGGCTCACTCCGTGGACTCAGATTCAGATTCAGACAATGAGGTAAATAAGCTCAAGAAAAAGGGTTGATCTTTCACTAAAGACAAAGTTTGTCTCCTCTTAGACCAATTCAATGATAAGTGTCGTGTCCAAAACAATAAATTGGAGGCTATGCAAACTGAAATTGAAGACATAGCCGAAGAAAATGTTGGTTTGAAAGAATGTCTAAATGAGGTTGATCAACCTAGTACATCATTGAGTCTTGAAAAGGAGATTAAAAAGCTTCGAAAACAGAATTTGTTTCTTGCTAAAAGGGTTGATGAAACGCATGCAATGTAACACCCGCAAATTTCTCATTCTGACATTTAAAATTTATTTAACCGTTCGATTACTTTATTTCATATTTTAAAATTATTTAATTTAATTAACCTCCTTTTGAACATAAATTTTATAAAATTTACATTCTTACAAGCTTATTTATATAAAATAAATATTTCAGTCGGATAATAATAATTGTGACGATAATAATAGTTTTCCGTCTTAAATTATAGACACATTTCTGTCTAGCAGGATCGTCGCATTTCTCTTATAAAGCTATTTCAATTCGGACCAACCCGATTCCGACAACACTCACTCTTACACTCTAACTTAATGAATAATATTATTATTAGTAGTAATATTATTTATGTTTGTGTGGTAATGTATGCACCCGTCCCCACCCCCTCTTATCGCCTCATTTTCCTTCTTTCTTCTTCCCCTGCGAATAACAACAACAGCAACACCAATACTCTAACTCCATTGAAACCCGTCACTTCCAACCTCAGATCCCGCCTCCATTCTCAACCAAATTCGATAAATTTTACACCAACGGCTTCCTCTCCTCGTCCTCCTTCTTTGTATGTAAGAAAGAGTCCAGCTTTCATCTTGTTTCATTCGGCCGTCTTTCGAAGGATGCGGATTTTGGGTTGATTTATTCCATTTTTTGTTCGGAGTCATCCCTGGGCAGTTCCCTGTGGCGTTTAGGAGAGCAAAAAAAGGTAACGGTGATAGGTTACTCGACATTATGTCAAGATTACTTGTTTATGTGAATTGTTTATTTCATATTTATGTTTGTTTGTTGTTTATCTTGCTCCCTTATTGCGTTTACTTGAAGAAAAATCGAGTCTTTAGATCCATGGTTAGTTACTTGTATAAGATGGTTGTTGTTGTGGTAAAAATGGTCGAAAATGGATGGTTTCGCATTGCGTTTTCAGGACTGTTTTTTTTGTCATAAAAATGGTGATTTAAGGACTGTTTTGGAGTACCATATTTGGTCCGGTTTGTATAGTGTTATGGGCAGTCGAAATGGAGGGATTAAAAGCTGAAATTAAGACGGATACATGTTGAATCTTGGGGATGGGTTGTATGCATTTTTAGGACGGAAATTGGGACTGGTTTTGAGTCAGTTTTGCGGGTTTGAGATTGATTGTGGAGATGAAATGAGAGATGATGAGTACGTGGTTCAGATAGGAGCAGCATGTATGTCATGCGTATTATAAGCTTTGTGAAATTGGTTAATTAGTGTGAAAGAGATCTATTAGCTGGAGGGGAAAGGTTCGTACTTTTTAATGTATGGGATTTTTATTTGACTAGTGAGGTATGGATTTATTATATTTGTCAGTAAGATTATGCGAACTATAAAATTGAGACGGATACATGTTGAGTTCTGGGTACTGGTTGTATGCATCTTTAGGACTGTTGTGAGTCATTTTGTGCAGGTTGTTGTTCATGGATGTGCAAGTTGTTTTGGGATGTTTTAGCCGGGGTTTTGGGGTGATTGCAGTGTTAGGTCACCCATAGCATCTTGGTTGTGGGCGAGAATAGGTGTTGGTCTACCATGTTTCTTTTGGGTAGGAATGCAGAGATGTTTGGGATGGTGGAATGGTGGTAGAAATGGGCTGTTTTGGGTCAGCTAGATGGTACTCGAATAGGCTGCTTTAGATAGCTCAAATGAATGCTTGGGACGGGTTTTTGAGAACCCGAAACCGGGTGTGTCGCACCGTGGTTGTGGTGGTTGTCCGAGTTCGTGTAGGGGCTATCCAAATGGCCACTTTGAGTTGTGGGTCGAGTTTATTTTGGCGCAAATGTGATTCTTTTGAATGAATTAAATTCCGTCTCATGCCTTATATAACTTAATTTATTAAATATCGTTCATTCATATATTTTTCTCACATTAATCATAAAAGTGGAATTTATTATTTATCTCATTTACCTATAATATGAATTTTTAGTCCGTTCATTCTCATTTATTTATCTTATCTCAAATATGAGCAAATTATTCTACTTGTTTAATTAAATTGAGTCGTTTATAATTGAATGCTTGTTTTGCTTATTATAAATGATTCATTTCCGTTTGTTTACATTTTTACTCAAGTGACAAGTAATAAAGAAATGGGTTACTTATTCACATTCATGAATATAATTTTGGCATGAAATGTCTCACTTAGATTATCATCGGTTCATTACACGTAGTAGTCTCTTTCCAAGTTGATTCGTATCGCTTGGTCGAGTCGTATTCTTGATAATGCCTTTATGCTATACCGTATTGCTTGACTTATCTTTACGCCTCTTTTGACTGTCTCCGCCGATTGTGGGTTTAGCTCCTATTTTCCGCCTCTTTCTGATCGTTCGCCGATTGTGGGTTCTCGATTTCCGATCTGTCTTCGAGTCTTGGATGCGGACTGTTCTGCCGCATGTCGAATCGGGAACTGTACTGTCCCGAGAGTCTGGCCAGATTTAGACTAGGACTGTGTCTTGGGAGTACCATTGTCGTCCTACCAGGGGAATTATATATTTATATATGAGTAGTAAAGGTCTTGCTTGGTTATAGATATTGGTATTTGTCTTTCAAGGCAAGAGTTATGCCTTGTGTTGTTTTGTCTTGGTCCTATCGGATACTAGGGGTGAGCTATAAGCCCTCTAGTTGCGATATGATCGTTGGGATTGATGCTCCCATCCGTTCTTATGGTGAGATGCAAGCCATAAGTATGAATGTGACATTAGTAGCCACGTCCGTGCAATGTTTTCTAAGTGGTTTTCCAAATAATGGCTATGGTTTCTATTCTTGTAATTTGCATTGGTTATTCTTGTAATTTGCATTGGTTGATCCCTTACTTAACTGCTTCACATGATTCGGATTCTAATCTCATATCTATATTGTATTTCCTTGAAATGCGTGCTTTTGTATAAATGACCATATTCCTGTCTTTCATACTATTTAATTGTTTCACATGATCAGTTGAATCTTTATTAAGCTAATGTTGGCCTATCTTGTTCCATCTCAATTATTTGCCATGTTTAAATGTAAACTTGATATTCTTATCTTTTGTATGTATCTTATATGACTTACCTGTTTTAGTTCATTGTTATGTTCGTTTTGACATTTTGTGGCTGGGAGAACCTTGAGTTACTCCCCCACCGACCGTATGGCGTTCATGTTTACATGAATGACAGGTATTAGTGATGCATTCATGGGGTGAAGACATGTGTGAGCTAGCGAGCACTTCGGCCTAGTAGTTGGTTTATTAGGATTGTTTGGACCTACCTTTAATTGTATTGTCATTCGAGGGATATATTTTCCCTCACCTCGACTATCACGTTTGTATAATTTAAACTTTATTTCCGCATTCTTTATTTATGTTTTGGATTTTAATGAACCCGCGTTTTAAATTTTAAAAGTTTCAAAAAATTTCCTAATTTTCGCTTGAATTTATAAGTTATGTTTTACGCTTTATCGCGGGGTGTCACAGTTGGTATCAGAGCCTATGTTGCTCCCGACGCACACACGTGTACCCCAAATTTAAATTGAACTTGACCTTGAATATTGAATGAGAGACGGGTAGACTTAAGGACCTAAGGTGGTAGTCTGTAGTGTGTTTGCTCTTTGTTAGGTTCTAATGTGTTTGTTGATTATCATTTAATAATTGTTGTGCCCTTTGATCATGACCGTGAGCTTACCTACTTAAAGATCAAGATTTGGTGCCTATTGCCGGGGATTGAAGATTTGTTCAACCTTTGAAGAATGCTTCTACTTCCTCGAAGATATTTCTCATTCTTTGTATACCTTGTCTTATTCTTTACTTCTTGATGCTTATCTCCTCTTCTAAACTTTCTTTTCTTTCTCCTTTGAAGTTACTCTTGTACTTCCCAACTTGTCCTTTGTTCCTTGCTTATCTTCCCTTAACACCTTTTTGATAGTTCTCTCTCTTTTGTGGGATGTTAATCTTGGTTGAATTATTTGGCTTTGTGGAGTTTGTTTGTAGTTGACCCATAACTCTTGGTTTTGAGAAGTTGTGATGTTGGAAGGACTTAGGTAGTGTGGTGAGACATACTTAGTGATTCTCATACCTAGTTCTTTGGTAAAGTGAGTATAATTGATCAGTGGAATTATGTGTGTTAAGTGTGAGATGCCTATGATACTAAGACTATGGAACTTAGCCTTGTTGTTTATACTTGGAATTTGAGGATTTGGTAACTTGAGTTTTGTTGCTTGGGTTTTGACATGGAGTAGAGTTTATGATGAGGGCTTGGAAGGAAACACCTCTAGGACGTTGTTGGCCATTGGTGATGAAAGTGTTACTTGGAAATTTGAGTTGAACTCGAGGTTAGAATAGCCGGTATACTTTTGTGAGTGTTGTGATGATTACATAAGAACCATGTTAGGTATCCACTTTGCGGTAATGAGGTTTAGTAGCCAGGGTTCTTGAGATGCGATTATAAGTTGGGATCGGTAGAGGATGAGATGAGTTAGATGTTTTGGGTGGTTGTCTCGTGATTTGGAGAATGTCATCATCTATGCGTTAAGTTTTGAGAGTATAACAAGATCTCCTTAGGATGATAGAATATGCAAAGGAACTTTTGAATTTGGATTTTTGATTGAGGGTTTTACCATTTTGAGAAACCCATGGTTGACGCTAGTTGGATACGAGTACAACTTTGTTGGAACTTTGACCTTGATCTTGTGGAAGTTGTTTGTAGATGTTTGAGGAAATCCTTGGGAGTGTTGTGGTTATAAGTTTTGTTGTTAGAAAGTTGTCGGAACCGTTTAGGATGATGTTGTTGTTTGAGATTTGAGTACCGGGCGTTTCCTTCTTGTCTAATTCCCTTCTTCTTTTACCATAAAGGTTACTGTTCATACCTCCTTTTTCCGCTTCATCTTGGCACTTTTGATTAGTTAAGTATGAATTCTCTTAGCATACTTGTATCTATGATGTCTAAGTCACTTTTCATCTCGTACAATTTCTAAACATTTCAAGTTACCAGTTTGGATTCGTTGTTAAAAGTTTATGTTACTTTTACAAAACCTTACCTATTTTAAAATTTTGAAAATGAAAATTTGACTTAGTTCCCTACTTGTTCTTTGAATATAAACTTATTTATCATGATTTTAATTGCTAAACCTGTGATTTCTTTAAATTTTATCCAATTTCTGTTAACTTTGATCTATTTATGATTTCTTTGTCAGTGTTTAATATTATATTTTCAGGAATTTAACTCCTTTTTTAGTTTAAAAGTGAAACCTTTATTTCCATTTTGGCTTTTGCAAAAGAAAATTTGAATGGATTACCTTTTCTTTTGATTTTAACGTTGATCGGATGTTAGAACTCGTTATTAGAGACGTTTAATAACTTGTTCTACGCTTGTCGGCGAATGATTTTTGTTTGTCTTTGACTTGGAAAGTTAGCGTTCTTGTGTGCACGACAAGAGCAATTTCGTTCCATGAATGAGACTTGTACTTTCGAAAACTCTTCATTAATGTTTCTGAAAATATTTTGATTTTCGATTTATACAAATGGTTTGCCTTTTGACCTTATCATTGATTTGGAATGTGATGTTCTTGAATACGTAACGAGAACACTTTCGTTCCTTTGATGAGAAGCTCGTTCGGTCGAAAAATTTTATTTGAAACTTTTGAAAGAATTTTAGTTCTTACTATTTGTAACCTTTTTAAATGCTTTGGTTACCGATTCCAAAATTCCAGTTTTATTTTATATAACCTTTCATTTCTACTTTCAAGTTTCGAGGACGAAACTTTTTAAAAGATGGGGTGATTGTAACACCCGCAAATTTCTCATTCTGACATTTAAAATTTATTTAACCGTTCGATTACTTTATTTCATATTTTAAAATTATTTAATTTAATTAACCTCCTTTTGAACATAAATTTTATAAAATTTACATTCTTACAAGCTTATTTATATAAAATAAATATTTCAGTCGGATAATAATAATTGTGACGATAATAATAGTTTTCCGTCTTAAATTATAGACACATTTCTGTCTAGCAGGATCGTCGCATTTCTCTTATAAAGCTATTTCAATTCGGACCAACCCGATTCCGACAACACTCACTCTTACACTCTAACTTAATGAATAATATTATTATTAGTAGTAATATTATTTATGTTTGTGTGGTAATGTATGCACCCGTCCCCACCCCCTCTTATCGCCTCATTTTCCTTCTTTCTTCTTCCCCTGCGAATAACAACAACAGCAACACCAATACTCTAACTCCATTGAAACCCGTCACTTCCAACCTCAGATCCCGCCTCCATTCTCAACCAAATTCGATAAATTTTACACCAACGGCTTCCTCTCCTCGTCCTCCTTCTTTGTATGTAAGAAAGAGTCCAGCTTTCATCTTGTTTCATTCGGCCGTCTTTCGAAGGATGCGGATTTTGGGTTGATTTATTCCATTTTTTGTTCGGAGTCATCCCTGGGCAGTTCCTGTGGCGTTTAGGAGAGCAAAAAAAGGTAACGGTGATAGGTTACTCGACATTATGTCAAGATTACTTGTTTATGTGAATTGTTTATTTCATATTTATGTTTGTTTGTTGTTTATCTTGCTCCCTTATTGCGTTTACTTGAAGAAAAATCGAGTCTTTAGATCCATGGTTAGTTACTTGTATAAGATGGTTGTTGTTGTGGTAAAAATGGTCGAAAATGGATGGTTTCGCATTGCGTTTTCAGGACTGTTTTTTTTGTCATAAAAATGGTGATTTAAGGACTGTTTTGGAGTACCATATTTGGTCCGGTTTGTATAGTGTTATGGGCAGTCGAAATGGAGGGATTAAAAGCTGAAATTAAGACGGATACATGTTGAATCTTGGGGATGGGTTGTATGCATTTTTAGGACGGAAATTGGGACTGGTTTTGAGTCAGTTTTGCGGGTTTGAGATTGATTGTGGAGATGAAATGAGAGATGATGAGTACGTGGTTCAGATAGGAGCAGCATGTATGTCATGCGTATTATAAGCTTTGTGAAATTGGTTAATTAGTGTGAAAGAGATCTATTAGCTGGAGGGGAAAGGTTCGTACTTTTTAATGTATGGGATTTTTATTTGACTAGTGAGGTATGGATTTATTATATTTGTCAGTAAGATTATGCGAACTATAAAATTGAGACGGATACATGTTGAGTTCTGGGTACTGGTTGTATGCATCTTTAGGACTGTTGTGAGTCATTTTGTGCAGGTTGTTGTTCATGGACTGTGCAAGCTGTTTTGGGATGTTTTAGCCGGGGTTTTGGGGGCTGATTGCAGGCTGTTAGGTCAGCCATAGCATGCTGGTTGTGGGCAGAATAGGTGTTGGTCTACCATGTTTCTTTTGGGTAGGAATGCAGACTGTTTGGGATGGTGGAATGGTGGTAGAAATGGGCTGTTTTGGGTCAGCTAGATGGTACTCGAATAGGCTGCTTTAGATAGCTCAAATGAATGCTTGGGACGGGTTTTTGAGAACCCGAAACTGGGCTGTGTCGCACTGTGGTTGTGGCTGGTTGTCTGAGTTCGTGTAGGGGCTATCCAAATGGCCACTTTGAGTTGTGGGTCGAGTTTATTTTGGCGCAAATGTGATTCTTTTGAATGAATTAAATTCCGTCTCATGCCTTATATAACTTAATTTATTAAATATCGTTCATTCATATATTTTTCTCACATTAATCATAAAAGTGGAATTTATTATTTATCTCATTTACCTATAATATGAATTTTTAGTCCGTTCATTCTCATTTATTTATCTTATCTCAAATATGAGCAAATTATTCTACTTGTTTAATTAAATTGAGTCGTTTATAATTGAATGCTTGTTTTGCTTATTATAAATGATTCATTTCCGTTTGTTTACATTTTTACTCAAGTGACAAGTAATAAAGAAATGGGTTACTTATTCACATTCATGAATATAATTTTGGCATGAAATGTCTCACTTGGATTATCATCGGTTCATTACACGTAGTAGTCTCTTTCCAAGTTGATTCGTATCGCTTGGTCGAGTCGTATTCTTGATAATGCCTTTATGCTATACCGTATTGCTTGACTTATCTTTACGCCTCTTTCGGACTGTCCTGCCGATTGTGGGTTTAGCTCCTATTTTCCGCCTCTTTCGGACTGTTCTGCCGATTGTGGGTTCTCGATTTCCGATCTGTCTTCGAGTCTTGGATGCGGGACGTTTCGCCGCATGTCGAATCGGGAACCGCATCTTGTCCCGAGAGTCTGGCCAGATTTAGACTAGGACTGTGTCTTGGGAGTACCATTGTCGTCCTACCAGGGGAATTATATATTTATATATGAGTAGTAAAGGTCTTGCTTGGTTATAGATATTGGTATTTGTCTTTCAAGGCAAGAGTTATGCCTTGTGTTGTTTTGTCTTGGTCCTATCGGATACTAGGGGTGAGCTATAAGCCCTCTAGTTGCGATATGATCGTTGGGATTGATGCTCCCATCCGTTCTTATGGTGAGATGCAAGCCATAAGTATGAATGTGACATTAGTAGCCACGTCCCGTGCAATGTTTGCTAAGTGGTTTTCCAAATAATGGCTACAGTTTCTATTCTTGTAATTTGCATTGGTTATTCTTGTAATTTGCATTGGTTGATCCCTTACTTAACTGCTTCACATGATTCGGATTCTAATCTCATATCTATATTGTATTTCCTTGAAATGCGTGCTTTTGTATAAATGACCATATTCCTGTCTTTCATACTATTTAATTGTTTCACATGATCAGTTGAATCTTTATTAAGCTAATGTTGGCCTATCTTGTTCCATCTCAATTATTTGCCATGTTTACATGTAAACTTGATATTCTTATCTTTTGTATGTATCTTATATGACTTACCTGTTTTAGTTCCTTGTTATGTTCGTTTTGACATTTTGTGGCTTGGAGAACCTTGAGTTACTCCCCACTGACTGTGGCGTTCATGTTTACATGAATGACAGGTATTAGTGATGCATTCATGGGGTGAAGACATGTGTGAGCTAGCGAGCACTTCGGCCTAGTAGTTGGTTTATTAGGATTGTTTGGACCTACCTTTTATTGTATTGTCATTCGAGGGATATATTTTCCCTCACCTCGACTATCACGTTTGTATAATTTAAACTTTCTTTCCGCATTCTTTATTTATGTTTTGGATTTTAATGAACCCGCGCTTTAAATTTTAAAAGTTTCAAAAAATTTCCTAATTTTCGCTTGAATTTATAAGTTATGTTTTACGCTTTATCGCGGGGTGTCACATGCAACATAGCACTGCACTGTTGCATATGTGTCTAACAAAGGAGATGAGTCCCTCGTCAAAACTGTGTCCTCACTAACAAAAGAACGTGACCAACTCTTGATTAATCTTGCAACATACGAAAGTAAAAAAGATAATCTTGTCAAAATTGCTGAATGTTGAACGACGAGTCAAGTCATGTTAAAAGTGCTTTAGATCGAGTGCAAAAATCAAACGATGACCTTCTTGTTCAAATTGAAACTCTGAAAAAGGCTGAACAAATCTATGCAACAGATGATGTAACCATTGCATCTGAGTCTAAAAGGGAAATTGAGACTCTCACAAAACATGTGTCCTCACTAATTAAGGAACGTGACTCTCTACTAGCTGATCTCACTCTGTGTAAAAGAGATAACAAACAACTTGAGCAAATTGGTTTATTACTTAGTGATGAAGTAAGACATGCTAAACACGCTTTCGACAAAGTAGGTCAACTAAATCTTAATCGTCTTGCTAAAATTGATACATTAACCAAAGAGTTAGATGAGGCTAAGATGTTTTACCTAAAATGGGAATGAAGTCAGAATGTTTTAAAATTTCCTCTAAAACAGTTCCAAGAGTATGAAAAGCTTGCAAAGAATGCTAAACTTGGTTTTAAATGCAACAGTAGCACGCACTGTTGCATCCGAAACCAGGACCCAAGCAAAACTGATTTTAGAAGACGAAAGTACGCTGGACTTCCTGATTATGTTATTTGCAACTACTGTGGTAATACTGGTCATGGGTTTAACAATTGTGAAAAGAAAAAGTGTGACCTAGAAAAGAACACTAAATTAGCTAAAAAGGTGTGGATCAAGAAGGACTTGGTGAAACAAGCTAGTGTCAAGAAGGGACCTGAACTTGGTTGGGTTCCCAAACTAACCGTTTGATCTTCTATAGGCATTAGTGGGAGGCAGCTGCAATTGGTACTTAGATAGTGCATACTCTCATCACATGACGGGAGAAGAAAACCAATTCCTATCGCTAAAAGCCTACAAAGGTGGCAAGGTGACTTTTGGTGTCAACAAACGAGTTGAAATCATTGGTATTGGAAAAGTTGGTAAGTCAAAATCACTATGTATCGACAAAGTGTTGCTTGTCAAAGATTTGAAACACAATCTTCTAAGCATTTCACAATTGTGTGATTGAGGTAACATTGTTGAATTTCATGCTAGTGTATGTAGAATACTTGATGGTAAAACTAGAGAGTTAATTCTTGAAGGTAAGTGTGTCAAAGATGTGTACATGACTAACTTATGCTCATTGTCGGGTCAAACTTTATCATGTATGAGTGTTCACAAAAAAAACCCTTGGCTTTGGCATAAAAGATTGAGTCGTGTTAATGCTAAAACCATTAATACTCTCAAGAAACTTGACCTAGTAGATGGCATGCCTAACATGAAATTTGAGTTTAAATCACTTTGTGATGATTGTGTTAAAGGTAAACAATTTAAATGCTCCTTTAAATCCAAAAATTGTGTTAGCACTTCTCGTGTCCTTGAACTTGTTCACATTTATTTATATGAACCCATGCGTATTGTTAGCAAGGGTGGAAGTTGCTATATTTGTGTGATTGTATATGACTTTTCAAGATATGTTTGGCTACTTTTCTTAAGTTCCAAAGACCAAGCATTTGATGACTATTGTAATGATCATGGTATTAGCCACAATTTTTTGGCCGTAAGAACCCCTCAACAAAATGGGGTTGTGGAACGAATGAATCGAACTCTTGAAAATATGGCTAGGACTATGATCATTAGCTCTAAAGTACCAAGGCACTTTTTGGCCGAGGCCGTAAACACATCATGTTACATCTACAATCGAGTCATGATTAGGAAAATAATTAATAAAACACCTTATGAATTATTACGAGGAAGAGAGCCTAACATTTCACATTTAAAATGCTTTGGTAGTAAATGTTTTGTTCACAACAATGGCAAAGACAACCTAGGTAAATTTGATGCTCGTAGTGATGAAGGAGTATTTGTTGGTTATTCTAGTCATAGTAAAGCTTACAAAGTTTACAACAAAAGGACTAAGAAAATGGAAGAAAGCGTTCATGTAATATTTGGCGAATTTAGTCTTTTTATGTCTAATGAACAGGCTGATGATGAAGAGGAGGAGGATTATTTCGAGATTGGAATAATTCGTCATGACATGGATATGGTGGAAGAGGCTGAGGAAGCTGTGCAACAGTCAGAGCCTCTGTTGCATGAAGAAGCTAGCCAAAATTCAGGGGGAACTAACCCTTCCTCATCTCAAAATAAAGCTAACTCATCCAGGGGGAATGAGGATGGTAGTGAACCATTCATTACTCAAACAGAAACTGATCCACAAACACCCTCACAAAATCACCCTCATGCAACAGTCACTGCAACTGTTGCATCAGAACCAAACGAAACAAATGAAGCCTCTAACACCATTGTTCCAAGAAAATGAAAACACCGAAGCTCCCATTCTCTCACAAATCTGACTAGTGACCTTGAATCAGGAGTAAAAACCAGGTCATCCCTCCAAAACTTTTGTGCCTACAATGACTACCTCTCACAAATCGAATCTAGCCACATCATCATTGCTCTTAATGACTCATGTTGGGTGACGACCATGCAAGAGGAGCTAGATCAATTCAAGAGGAATGAGGTATGACATCTTGTCTCTAGACTATCTAATTGTACTGTAATTGGTACTAGATGGGTCTTTCGCAATAAGCTTGATGATAATGGAGAAATCGTAAGGAATAAAGCTAGACTAGTGGTGCAAGGTTATAACCAACAAAAGGGAATCGATTATGATGAAACCTTTGCACCGGTAGTGTGACACCCCCATACTCCAAGTGCCTTACCAGGACCACTCAGGTATAAAGCTGTCACCATCTCGGTTTCCCGAGGCAATGATAATAAAAAGACAATAAAGAAACAGCATTTAGATAGTATAAAGTTTAAGTGAGTAAATACAATCCAAAACCAACTGCCAAAATACGGTTTACATGATCTCAAAACAACTGTCTAAAAACTATCAAAACTACAGCGAAAGACTCTATCATCTGGTGGCGACACATCCCAGCTATCCCATGTATCTCGACTCATACCTACTCAACAACTGCTCACCATCCCCGAATGGATGACCACAGTTTTTAAAACAATTAAACGGGGTCAGTACTAATCACACAATTTATATAACTCAACAAAACAACACACAACACAGCTCAATCGTCACAGATATACCCCGAACTCCATCACCAACACCACAATACTGACTACACACTAAAGTGTGTAGCCCTGCCAGAGCACCCATCGCAACAGGTTACTCCTCGCTGCCAGTGGGGGACCGCAGCCGTTCCCACCTAAGCCCCGCTCATCTCCGTCGAGCGATAAACCCAAATCCATTAATGTGCACATCTCTTATGTGGCGGGTTCCACAGAAGGCGAATCATAGGCGTGAAGCCACTCCCGCAAGTGACTCCACTCAGCCAGGGACGCACCCCGAAGAACACAGACAGATACAATCAATCACAACTACTAATCAGCAATCAAACCCAACAACTGTCACAATACTCGTACGATAAAACTCAACAATCACAAAGCACAACCAACACATCATATGACTAATACTGAGTAGGGAAACCCTACTTGGAATGCAATACAATCAGACGATCTCAACAGCTGTTATTAAAAAGCCCCATCTACGAATCCTCCTCCTAACATATGATCACATAATTACTAACAATCGTAAAAATAACAAAAACCCCCAATCCTCCAAATTAGGGTTTAAACAAACTTAATAAAACACTATAAAATCGGTATGTAGATCTTATCCTCGACGCAAGGATCACAAGAATGTAAAGGATGATGAATTCCGACCTCTCAAGCTCCGGAATTTGTCAATAATGCGAAAGATGTGAAGAACGTAGTTTGAAATCTCTTTTGAAGTGATTAGGTTTAATAAAGGTGTTTAATGATGATGACGGAAAGTTATATATATATATTCGCATTATTAACAAAATCCGACAAAACATTACCCGTAAACCGAGCCACTCGATCGAGTGCCCCCTACTCGATCGAGTACCAAGGCTACTCGATCGAGTACCCTACAGACAGAAACTGTTTAAAAACCAAAACACCCTTACTCGACAGAGTAAGGCCCACTCGATAGAGTACCCATAGACTCATAAAACCGTAGTATTACAGGTAGTTAGGCTTGAGGTCATACGAATGCTCATAGCTTTTGCACCACATCATGGTATTAAACTTTTCAAATGAGTGTAAAAACCGCTTTTCTAAATGGTTATCTAAATGAAGAAGTTTTTATTGAACAACCATCGGGCTTCATAGATATGTTTTTCCTAACCACGTATATAAACTTGATAAAGCACTTTATGGTTTAAAACAGGCTCCTGGAGCTTCGTATGATAGGCTTTCAAAGTTTTTATTGGAAAATGGATTTATTTGTGGTTCGATTGATAAAACATTATTTATCAAGTCACAGTGCGATGAACTGTTGCTTCTGCAAGTGTATGTCGATGACATTATTTTTAGTGCAACAAGTGAAGTTCTTTACAAATGCTTTTCGGATCTAATGAAATCTGATTTTGAAATGAGTATGATGGGGGAACTAGGATTTTTCCTTGGTCTCCAAATCAAACAAAGTGAACAAGGCACCATGATCCATCAACAAAAGTATTTGAAGGAAATGCTAAGTAAGTATGGGTTGACTAATGCCAAATCCGTTGCTACACCAATGGTATTAAACTTGATCAAGACCAAAATGGTAAGAGTGTTAGTGAAACGGTGTATCGAGGTATGATTGGTTCATTGCATTATTTAACCGCTAGTCGACCCGATATTCAATTTAGCGTATGTTTGTGTGCTTGTTTCCAATCAAATCCTAAGGAATCATACTTTAAAACCGTCAAACAGATTTTTAAGTATTTGATTGGAACACAAGACTTGCATCTTTGGTATCCATCTCATTACGAACTTGATCTTGCAGGATTCTCTGATGCGGATTATGCGGGCAACACGGTGGACAGAAAAAGCACATCCGGAATTGCTACATTCATGGGCCCTTGTTTAACCACTTGGGCATCCAAGAAGCAAAACACGGTATCATTATCCATGGCTGAAAGTGAATACAATAGTGCAACGCTCTGTTGCACACAAATCATTTGGGTTCGTCAATAATTGCACGACTATGGTATGATCTTCGAAACAACTCCGATATTTTAAGATAATACTGGTGCAATTAAAATTTCAAAGAACCGAATGCAACATTCATGTACTAAACATATTGAGATTAGACATCATTTCTTACATGATCAAGTTGAAAAAGGAACAATTAGTCTTAACTTTTGTAAAACGGAAAATCAAATTGCGGACATTTTTATAAGACCGTTGGAACAATTCGTAAAACTTCGGTTGGAAATTGGTTTGTTGGGTGATATGTGACTCTAATGAATTTATTTTTCCTATATGATTGACTAGAAAAAGGGATGTACATGTCTAAAGTTTAAAATGTTAAAATCTCCAACATGCAAAATGGACCGAGAATTTCAATTAAAATCTTGCACTTGCATGTGAATTATTTCATTGAGCCTCTCAACTTTACCTTATTTCAAATCAAGATAATCCCTCCATCTAGCCCACTTTTTGAGCATCAATTCTTTACTCTTACACTCAACTACCGCTCATTACCCACACCCTCACTAAACCAATCGACCCTCCTATTAACTCCTTCAACCTAGAATACATTGTCAAATTAAAAATGGCTACCCAATCCGCTGCATATATCGAAAAATCCGACAAAACCCAACCGTCCCCTACCAAGCTTGCAACAGTCAAGGCCACTGTTGCATGAAAGAAAACCATGACATGCAAAGGGCGAGGTCATGGTGGATTAAAGAGGAGTCCCCCAATTTCAATAATGTTGGACTCTAATATCGATATTGATTCTGAGAAAGATAAGCTTACACTTAATGAATTGGCAAGTGAAATCAACAAGAGAAAGTGATCGTTGAATATGTTTTTGAAGAAGTGGTTGTTGTCGAAAAAGGAAAAGAAAAGGAGAATGTTGATGATGTTGAGAAAGAAAAAGAAGCTGAAAGTATTGTTGGAAGTTGTTGTCGAAAAAGAAAAAGGAAAGGAGAAAGATGGAGTGAGTGAGTAAATAAATAAAATGATGATGTGCTGAAAATATGGATACTCCAGTCGAAAAATTAGAAAAGGAGGTCATGCATGAAGATCAGTTCATCCTAAATGATGAACAAATTGATGAACCACACAATTATGACAATGTACTTGATAATGGTCTTAATCCTCTCTTTACCGAAAACCCCCAAATCCAAATGCAAAAGAAAAATCACTAAATTTTTTGGTGATGGTGATGAACCACTTATTGAATCTCATCTCAAACCAAACACAAAACCCAAACCCATTGCCAAAAGAAAATGAGGATCAAATCCCAAAGCGGCCGAGAAGCTTAAGTCTGGTGCAACAGTTGGATCAACTGTTGCAATGGGTCCGGTAAATGCGAAGTTAGACAAGCTTTTTACCATTGTGACTAGGCTTGCTGTCAATAATGAGACCCTTAAGAAGTAGGTTGCTGAGCTCAAAACCATCAATGAATATCTCATAGAGCGTGTCCAAATCCTTGGAAGAAATATTCCCGATGATGATGAACGAACCATCCTTTGCCCAAATTGCCTTTCTAACCCTTTTTGCTCCTTGTCTTAATATCTCATACAATCCGTGAACTGTTTTTAAGTTTTTCTTGAACAATTTGCTGCCGGTTTTTCTTGTAATACTTGAACATGTTTTCGTCCTTCTTTTGATGATGTCAAGAGGAGGAAGTATGTTAATTATGTGTTTATGTTCATTTAATGACTCTTAGGCTAACGTACACCCTGAAAATGTCTTAGCTAATGATTAAATGTTCTACTTAGGATAAGCATGTTGACCCTCATTCACCTTGATCATGTCATGTTTATTTGATGTCTTATTGAATATGGTTCAAAGACCGACTCACCATGGGCTTAGGGGAACTTAACACATATTTAAAACTTGTCATCATCAAAGGGGGAATTTGTTAGAACACATTTGTTGATGATGCCAAGTTTCATTGTCATTTAATTGTTTGCCTCTTAAGTTAAATTGTTTAGCAAATTGAAGCATCAAATGATTGTTCAAAGAAGCCTCAAAGATGATCAAGATGAAAGACAAGTCAAGAATGTCCATTGCCTAGAATGAATGTTGTAAACGAGGTAGTTAAAAATATTTTCTTTAAGCATAAGTGACTGCAAAACCATGCAACAGTTCCCATGACTGTTGCACCAGGGTTTCTGGTACTAACGTATGGAGAATTTTCGGAAAAATTACAAGTGTTTAAAATCTTTCAAAAGGCTTTATTGTTTTCTAAAAGATACCATTTTCTAAATCTGAAGAACAATTGAGAACAAAAAGGGTATTCTTCCAAGCTAAATTAAAGATGTCAATCCTATTAATGCAAGTGGATTTTCATGATAAAAATGGGTTTTTTGCTTTTTCCATTTTAGGCGAAATTGTGAGTTCCCATAAATTTTATGGGAAACACTCTTTGCTTTGGAAAAATGTAGCTGCCTTGAGCCTTGCAACCTGATTGTTTCTCTTTATTTTTAAATGATAAACAACTTACAAACCCATGGACATTAGAGTGTAGAAGTGTTAAAGTTCCTTCTCTTACACACTTCTCTCTTCTATAAATAGCCATCTCATTTATCATTTATTGCCAAGACTTTTCAGAACACTCATTGTAAAACATTTGTAAAATCATTTCAGCATTTTAAGCTTTGTTCTTCAAATATTTGCAAAACCGTTTTCTGTTTTCAAAAGTCTTCACTTATTTTTCAAAGCTCTAAATTTTCCAAGTATCAGTTCGCTTCATTGTTGCATAAAGAATATGTTCAATGATTCTCGTGTTTAGATCTTAATTGTAATCTCCATGTTCTTAAGTGAACAACTGAGATTCTGACTCTGTAAACCGTTGAGATAGAACTTTAAGTCTTGAAGCGGAGTAGCTTTGAGCAAGAGAAAGTCTTAAAGCGGAGTAGCTTCAAGCAATTGCAACCGGAGTAGGTTGGCGAGTTATTTTCATTGTAAGGGGTTTAGTTAAGTTTGAGTAAATTTCTAAACAAGCAATAAAATAACGGTTGGACGTAGGTTCCGGAGTAGGAGCTGAACCAATTTTTTAAACATCGTCTTGTTTGTTTATTTACTTTTACATTTGTTTATCTTTTGCATTTTTATCTACCTATCTCGTTGCCAGTGTTGTGCAACAGTCTATCATACTGTTGCATAGACCTGTTGTACCTCTTGTGAACTTACTATCCATTAAGTTTCTCAAGTTAGTAATTAACAGTTTTTACTTGTGTTTATTTTTAACCAACTAAACGAGAAAATTTTTAAAAGGTACACCTAATTCACCCCCTCCCCCTCTTAGGTGTTCAATCGTTCTTAACACTTCATTATCAACTCCTATATTTAATTTGAGCATTCACATAATTTGCATGTGTGACCCGACCTCTCTAGACTCTTCCTTTATTGTTATTGTTTACAAACCCAATCATATAATCCTTCGATAACCGACCTAGATAGAATTCACCCCATAACAACTTATATAACAATTCCCGTCTCCTTGTGGTCGACCCCTATTACTACATTCATTTGTGTTTAGGGTATTTATCTTTGATTAGGTTGCGACAATCCTACCAAATTGTAATTTTTCAAATTAGGGTTCTTCATTTTCATTTTCTTGGTTTGTAGCAATGTGAATGGGGGCAATGGTGAATCCAACAAACAATGAAATTAAAAACAATTAGGGATTTAGATTATATGTAAACTCTAATCTGGGATTCAATTTGGGGAAGAAGTTTAAAAGATTGAGATGATTTTCATAATCCCCAATTTAATTGGGTAGTAATTTAGGTTAGGTTAATGATGAGAGAAGTTAAAATATTAGGTTAAAGAAAGATGTGTTTGGGTAAATGGATGATATGAGTGAGGGGAGTGTAAAATAGAGGTATTATTGTCTTCTCATGCGCAAATAGGAGGTTCGTGGTCATTTGGTAGTTAGTTTTAAACCAAACCAACAACATTGGTAGCGGATTTTAAAGAATTTTTTACTTTGATAATAGTTGGTAAAATCTGAATTATACGTGGTAGCAGTTATCAAAAACCCTAAAATAGTATAAAGATGTTAATTATTTAACATACACAAATATAATATAAGTATGTTATATTTTGAAAACTATTAAAAGGTAAATAAATCAAGCTAGATTTCCAAAATATTTCATAATTATTTCGATTTGATTTAATGCATATATATAATATATTTATACAAATATATAAGTCTCTTAAAATTGCATGTCTAAATAGTAAAAGAAATTCTGTTATTAGTGAAAATAATTGTAGTAATATTGGATATAGTAATATGATAGTAATTACTCATTGGAATTGTCAAAGTAACAATATTAGCAGCGAGCGGGAGTAGTGAAAGTAATAGAAGTAACAACGGGAGTAGTGAAATCATCAATATTAATGAGCTGATAGTGAAAGTAAAAATAATTACGTAACAATAATTACGGCTGGAGTAGTGAAAGTAACAGTAGTAACAACGAATGTAATAACAACAAAGGAAACTATACATGAACAATTAGTTAACCAATCGATTTAGGGGGTGTTTGGTAAACAGCGGATTGACAAAAAATTAGCATATTTGGGACTTTTAGCATATTTGACCGGTCAATATGCTATTTGGGGTGTTTGGTAAACAGCATATTGGGATAGTAGATTGGGAATCTCTTTATTTTACAATATCTTTGCTCCCGCATATTCTAAGAGTAGATTGGGAAAAAAATAAATTTACATTTTTACCCTTAGGAAAATATTTTTTTTTGGTACATACCCTTAGGAAAATATAACCTGACCTTTATTCCATAGTTCATTCATGTACTTATTTGTCATTTTACAAAAGATTAAGATAATCTGCTAATTTAAATCTGTTACTTACTAAACACCTTTGACAAAATCTGCAAATCGAATATACTAGTCAAACTTGTCAACAAAATCTGCTAATTATAATCTGCTTTCACAATCTGTTTCTGCCAATATTAATCCGCTTACCAAACAGAGCCTAAGTAAAATATTAACAGCGGGATATTAAATTTGTCTCATAATTTATTTTATCATAATTTTATGATATGTCATAGAAAAATATATATGATAAATTTATGAGATCAGCTCGAGCTCGAGTTTTGGTTCTTGAGCACAAACCGAGCAAGGCCAAGCTCGGGGTCGGCTAGACTCGTTAACACCCCCAACGGCACTTGTGCTCCATAGTTCATAGTCATCAATTGATGGTAGGAACTAGGAAGTGTGGAGATGGCAAAAGCCACGTCGCTATTTCAAGTGATGGATGAGAGGATGACCTTTGGTGGAAACATTACCCAAATTGAAGATAACATGAAATTCACGCTTAGCATAGTCAATATTCAACATGGCTAACCGGCTAATTAACCCAATTTCATTAGCCACTTATCCTGGTGTTACTTCACTATCTTCTGTATCAAATTCATTTCTTGCACATTCAATCCCTCGCTTCCGTAATCATATTACCACCAGAATTAATCGGCGTCAAGTTTTGGGGTTTGGAATCACTTGTTCTTGGTTGCAATTCATGAATTTGTTTGGTGCCAAATCTGGAAATTCTTTCCTGGCTTCTGCTAGGCCCAAGAGTGCCATTGATCAGGTCTATTTTTTTTGTTTTTAAAATCGTGATTCTGGGTTTTGTTTTTAATGTATTTTTGGTTCATGGGTTTCTGTTGTTTATGCTAATTATTGTTCTGACTTCTGATGTTCAATTATGTGCATTTTCGTAAATGTAAGACGGTTTTACACTAGAGGACTAGTAATTAAATGAGGAATGCTGGGTCGGGCTTATACGTGAGGCCGTCTCATATTAAAGGAACTAATGTGCTACCCAAAAACATTTTATTGTCGGGGCTGAATTGATTAATGTGAGGGGATTGCATTAATATCTCTCTATGATCATTATGCTAATTGACATTGTTGATTGTTATTGTTGGTCGGGTGCCAGAAATGCACTTTTGGGGCTGTTTACGGTACTTGACTGAGTTAACAAGATGTAATGAGGCTTTGGTTTTGAAGAGGTTAGAATCAGAAATATAGGCCTCATGTTTTTAGTAATAGTAAAGAATGTAGTTGTTCGTTCCTAGCCGAAATGGCGATGGTAGTTGTTGATAATGTAGATGTTTAATGAACTACTCATGTATAGCAAGGTCCATTTGAACAACTATGTGTTGATTTTGTGTCGTTTTGTTTGCTTAAAAGGTGTTGAAGGATTACCAATGGCCCGAGCAATTTCCATTCAAGGACGAAGATTTTCAGCGCTTTGACGAGTAAGGTTCTAAATAGCTTACTCTACCCCAGTTGAATGATTGTGTGTTGATTTTGTGTAGTTTGTTTGCTTTGACGAGTAGGGTTTTATCTAGTCTTTATTCTACCACCTTCCACCAATTGATCCATTGATAACTGAACTTCAACTGGTGGTTGTATTTAGAGCTGGACTTCGGGCCGGTTCATCACGGGCCGGGCTGAACCCTGGGCTGTGTTGGTGGATGGGGAGCCCGAGCCCACAGTGCGGGCTGTGGGTGTGCGGGTCAGGGTCGGGTCGGGCTGGGGAGTGGTGGCCCTGAACCGGCCCAGTTGGGTAGAATGGGTTGAAAATTAGGCGGGCTGGGCTAGTGTGGGTTGGGGAAAAGAGAACCCGGGACCGGCCCGGATTGCTGAGCGGGCCATGACACTATGACAGTGGGCCAGCGGGCTGGGAAATGTTGAGCCCTAGATGGCGGGCCGGGATGAACCGTGCTGAAGTCCAGCTCTAGTTGTATTTCAGTTACAATTAATGTGTAATATTAGCTCCACTGCCATGTTTATCAGTAACTGGTAGTCTTTGAAATGGTGGTTCTCATGACCCATGTTCGGAACCCTTCAGCATCAACAGCATCAATAGCTGTCCTTGTGTATCCTTTTGGTCCAATAATTTAAAATAATACTGCTCTTGTATCATGATGAACGTATTATCCTGCCATGATCTATTCTGATGCTTCGGGTATTTACAGTCATTTAAAGGATGACTGCTTGTTTTGTAATCAAGTTCTATGCTTATGGCCATTATGGGGCTGCTTAGTTGCTAGTGATTCACTTCGCCCTTCCTTTTGCAACTCCTCATCGCATATACTCTCTAAATTTGTTCCCTTTAGCCCCACTTTTCAAATTTTCCCTCACGAGAATGGCAAATGGGACTAAGTGAAAATGGAGGGAATAGTAATTTAGTGTAAGATTCTGTTATCACAATCCTTTTCTGTTTTGATGTTTGCACCTAGTAAAACTGCCAATTTTGCTACAGTGGTGGTGCCATTCTGTCATACAGTGATACAACCACAAATTCCTTAATCCAAAATGATTTTTGGTCAGCTAACATGAATCTATGTCATAAAGAGGTAAAATAATGAAACAAAATAAAAAAATGAATGTCATAAAAGTATGTCTTGAGTTTTTCAATAATTCAAGTCCCAAGTTCAAAACCTCCGGTTCTCTCTAATTCTCATTGCCAAATTTTCCACTCTCATTGGTTAATGGGAATTATTTTTTCAGATCAGCTGATACAGTGTTCTATGATTCACCGCGGTTTGTAACTCACATTGACGATTATGCCATTGCTGCACTTACAAAATTCTACTCAGAGGTCTTTCCTCCCAGTAACACTCCAGGAGTTAGTATGCTGGATATGTGTAGCAGTTGGGTGAGTCTTTCACACATCGGTGATTTTAAGTAATGTTGAAATTGTGGACTCTTATTCATTTACATCATTCTCTAGGTTAGTCACTTTCCAAAAGGCTACAAACAAGAAAGGGTGGTGGGAATGGGCATGAATGAGGAAGAGCTCAAGCGAAATCCAGTAAGAACCATTTTTGTGTGTTCTATTTCTCTGCAGCTAACTGATGTTGCCGATTTTTTATTTTTTATTTTTTGATAATTTTCCTACATATTTGTATGGAAACTACATGGAACTGATCTTGGCAATATCATCACCCTAGTAAACGGCGGAGTAAGACTTAAGAGGGGATATATACGCAGCTGTACCTTCATGTTGACAAAATTTATAAAACGAAGAGTTTGTTTTTGGATGATCTGTAATGAAAAGTGTTTCGAGGATTACATATAACGACTGCTACATCTTAATTAAAAGAAAAGTAAGTTAAGTGTTTTTTTTTTTTTTTTGCTTTATCCCATCACAATCCAGTATTGAAGTATAGTGGCGTTTGGCGGCTTGGCGCCATTAAAAATTGAAACTAAGGAAGAGATCATGGTAGGTTAGAAAAAAAAAATACTTGAGAGGAGCTAGACCCTTAGACAAAAAAAACCAGTCTACAATTCAGCATTAATGATGCATATTGATGCGAGGATGGGTAACACCAAGTACAACTTCTTGGAGGATACATTGTTGCTTTATTGAAGAAGGTTGAATGTATTTGTATCTTGTCCCTTGAGGATCTTCTGTTGGGAAGCCTATCCACTGCTCCATCAGTTGCCATGTGAACATGCCCTATCTTGACTTCCGTTTTGAACAATTAATAAGCGTCATGCACCTGAGAATAGCATTCTTCAAGAGCAAAATGACTTCACAAGCAGACCAAAGCATATTAACACATGTAATATATTGAAAAGTTAGAAACTACAAAGTTGAGCTCAAAAGAAATCGCAATTGTTGTGCTCAATTGGGGTGTGATGGACCCTAATGGTTGACCAAATGTATATTTGTGTAAAGCTTTGTAAGTGTTTGCAACTTCTCTTTTGCAGGTTCTTACAGAGTATGTTGTCCAAGACTTGAATGTAAACCCTAAGCTGCCATTCGAGGATAATTCCTTTGATGTTATAACTAATGTGGTAGGATCATCTTTCACAATATTTGATTTATCCTGTTATTTTCTGTGTAATGCATGCAAAACTGTCAAACTGTGTATTTGTTTGTACGTAAAGATTTTTTCTCTTTTTCATAGCATCATACGTTCATATCTCATGAAGCTGCTTAGAGAATTTGCATTAGATATTCAATATGCTTTGGGTATTACACTTTGGTTCTGAATTGTGATGGAATAAAGCAAAATGACTCACTAAAGTGGCTGCGCTTCTTTTTCTTGTGAAGTAGTGGTCCTTCGATGCAGTTCTCGACGCAATTTTCATCTTGGGTCATTCGGAAACAGCCTCTTTGTGTTGCTAACGCAAGGGTAAGGCTGCGTACATCCGACCCCCCCTTACCCCGCAATTTGCGGGAGCCATTGAGGCACTGGGGTAATGTTGTTGTTGCATTCAATATGCTTTGGGTATCTATATTTTTTTTCTAAATCCTTTTTCTATAAATACTTGATGAGAATGCTTTAAGGAATTCTACAATGGTAATGATTTACTAACAATGGAAACAAGGCGCAGCTGTGCAATGTACATTTGTAGCATGTTTTAGATAGTGTCATATACTCATATATACGGTCTTTATCGCTTATTCAGTGATAGTGTGCAGGTAAGTGTCGACTATCTAACCAAGCCGCTTGAGGTGTTCAAGGAAATGTGCCGAATTCTTAAGCCTGGTGGTATGGCTATAATGAGGTGATTATCGTAAATCCATTACGAGCTGTAGTCTCTTCTAGAGATCTTGCTTACCAAATTCCCCCTCCATCTCACCCTCTCTTGGTTATTCATTTAATACAGCTTCATTTCCTCTTCGGAAGTCTGATAAATAAAGTTAATTGCAGAAATACTTCTCCCATTTATGCCAAGACTTCTACTCTAGTTTGGAGAAGCTTTCAGACATGTTTAACATTTTGTCCTTGTTTATCTGTTGTCTCATTCATATTTGTGCAGCTTCTCTAACCGCTGCTTCTTTACAAAAGCAATCTCGATATGGACATCAACGGGTGATGCTGATCATGTTCTGATTGTTGGATCTTATTTCCACTATGCTGGAGGCTTTGAACCTCCACAGGTAACTAAATTTTTATTCTTGATGGTATTTGTGTAACTCATCTAGTGACTAAATACTCCATATTAATCTTGTACATGAAGGCACTCATATCGCCTTTTTCTTTCTTCATATATTGTGCTGTATTTTGCTCTTTACTTCTAATTTCATTTCCCAAACCCTTTTTTTTTGCCATAATTTTTTGGGTTATTTGATAAGAATAATCCAAACTATTGACCATCTTCTCGAAATAATCCGAACTTTATTTTAACTTAGAATAAACCATACTGTTATCACTATCTTCTCATTGTAGACTTTGGTCAAATTTGACCTATAATACCCGGTACACAAGCCGGTGGATCTCATTTTCCCCATTTTTTTTTTTAATTTAAACTAATAACTAGTTTCCATTAACAACTATCAACCCATCCAACCATCACCAACCCAGCCATCCACTATACAAAACGGCCACCGCCTCCCTTACTGGTTCACATTCCTTCCTCCATAAACTCTAATTTTCATGAGCTCTCCGCACATGCTGTGTAAATGTCGGGTCCACCGCCTCCCTCTTCTCCTCCATGACGAGTATCGTTGCCTTCCACTCCTAATTGATAGTGTCACCCAGTTTATTATGAATCGACATGTTGTGTGAATGTCGGGTCCGTTGTGACGGCGAACCTCGGGTCAGACGGTGGATGATAGTCGGACTGAGTTGCTGCTGCGGACCTCGGATGAGGTTGAGGCTGTTGATTGGAGGAGGGAAAATGAGGAGGATGATTGTTTTATTGTTGAGGATGTCATTCGGTACTTGTTCATTGAATTGTAATTTTAATCTTTGTCTTACCTTTGTTCTGAAATACAAAAGTAGCAGAAGAAGCATATGAAGATGACAGCTCAAGTAACACACTCCATAGTCCATATCGACCACATAACAGTTTCCTTCAACCACCACCATAGGCGGCTAGATCTAGGTCTTGTTGGGTTGTTGTCACTTATCTGGGTAAGTCTAGGCTTGTCTGGTTGTCTTCGGTTGCTGGTGTCGTTGTGGTTTGGATGGGGCCATCAGTTGTGGGTGGTGGTTAGCATGGGGTCGGGTGGGAGGATTGGAGTAGGGTGGTGGTCAGAATGGGGGCAGCTGGGACTTGGAAGAGGGTGGGGTGGTACTTACTGACTTGGGGTTAATAAAAATAATAATATTAATGACTATTAATTTGTTTATTTTCATGAATTTGAAAAGCAAAAGTAATAACCTGATTAATAGGTAACAGGTCATCTAGTCTAATTTGAGAAGACGATAGTTAAAGGTCGGTTTATTGGGAGTTAAAATGTTGTTCAGATTATTATGAGAAGATGAGCAATAGTTTGGATTATTCTCATAAATTAACCCTAATTTTTTTCCTGTTGGCCTGACTAATTTGGTGAAATTGTAGTTAGATTTTTGGCTCCTTAGATATAGACTGCGCTGTTTTCCTTACTGGACTTTTCTAATGAGTGCAGTGGTAGATGATGTTTGAAAGAAATACTCTCTCCGTCTTAGTCATTTGTTTACCTTTGATTAAAATACCCCTCACATTCTCACAATGAATATAAAAGGCAAACAAATGACTGAGACAGAAAGAGTACATGATTATATAAATAAGAGTTTCATAACATGTATGTATTTTTTTTGGTAGGGGTACATTTTTTCAGCATGAACTTATATATGGAGTTTGTCATAGGAAGTTTCTAGAGGAAACAATTCCACGAATTATACTCTTTAATAGAACCTCTGATTTTCAGTTTAAAGTCTCATTGGGGACTTGTTTCTTTTTTCTTTTTCTTTTATCTCCTGAGATAGTTTGTCCGGTTGCCTAATAAATGGTTCCACTTTTGCAGGCTGTCGATATATCTCCCAACCCTGGCAGATCAGATCCGATGTACATTGTGTACTCCAGAAAGCTATCGACAGCATAAGCAGACCAAGGGCCACAGATAATTCCGATCCACCTCTTCTTTGCTTGCCACCATGTATGTAGCTGTAAACTTCTCAAAATGGCTTATTTATATGCACACTGACAGTATAACAAGTTAACACTAAACATCACACTGATTTTTTCAAAAGCCAAGGAAGCTTATTATGAGCTTCATTATGATGACTTTCTGTATACTTCGGATCAAATTAAAAATTGAGCTACACCGGTTATATCTTGCTTGAGGTTTATCTGAAAGTGGGGCCGAAATTAGACGCTTTAAAATTTTGAAGTCATTATAAGGAATATCAGCATCTCCTTTACCGGCCTGATGTTTTTATAGTACTCATCTGATGAACTTTATGCTACAAGAAATATTTTATTTCCTTGTAAAATGCATTCAAAGTTGAATTGCTGGTGGTGTAAGAATACCGCTTTAGAAGAGGGGGTAAGGATGCAAGGCAATAAAGTCGTAGATTCAGTGCTCATTTGTTAGCAGAGAAATTCAGTGGTAGGTCAAGTTAAAAACTTTGGAGACCATTACTGACCACAGAAACGACACCACTAGCTAGTAGAACTTCTAACCCGAGGATTCTCAACCTATGATTTGGAACTATAGCCTAAAGCTTGTAGAACTTAGAAGTGCTGGTTAGAGTTTAGACAGAGTTTATTCAGGTTAGAGATTAGAGGGGGAACCCATAAAACCTTGATCTGCGGCCCAAAACGGCCTGAGCAGAAACTATCCAGACTCATTTCCTGATTAGATTTATGTGCTTGTAAAACAATCATGGGATTGTAACAATAGTTTTAGCTAGAAATCCAGTTAAGATGAGCATTGTATATAAAATTTGTTTTCCTACCCTTGGTTATCGTTCTCATGTTAATTACTCGTAGTATGTTGAGTGTTTTGGAATAAACAATCCAGGACACACTACAAGTTCCTAGATTGTTCAGTGTGTGTTGAATTTGTTGCCTCCCAAGGAGTGTTTTTTAACTAGGAAGCAGTGATACTCTTATTATTGGCTGATGCTGTCTTTCTTTAACAGATTACAAACAGAAACTAATTTCATGGAAGTTTGGGATTTAGTACTTCGTCAGCATCATGTCGGTGAAGTCATACTATATATAACCTAAATTACTCAAACTTGGCTATTTTTTTTTAACAAGGTGCATCTTGGGGAAATCTTGGACATATGTAAAGAGTACTTTGACTCAATAAGACCTGATCTCAGGTCAAATAAGAGTTTGAATCGTATAACTAGTTGATACCATGTTAGATTTTTAAACTAAGTAGAACCTATTCGATAGGAGTTCAAGGTTTGACTCCCAAATGAGATGGTAAAACACTACAGTAAGTCTTATTTGTGACAGTCACAAGCTTGTTAAAGCAGACATTGAACAACTATCATGTTATCCAAATAAAGTAAAACTTCAAACCATAAACAATACTCCGTATTTCAGCAAATGGAATCTGATTCTTTCCTTTATGAACCTTCCCTTCAGTATCCTTTCGTACAATGCAACATTATGCGAACGCAGTCCCGCACTACGTCCCAAGTTGGTTTTAATTAAATTCTCTCATATACTTTTGCATTCTCACCACAAATTATTCCAACGTCTTAACACCCCAGTCCCCAGTTTATAATGAGTTGAAAGGATAATCAGGTGAAACGAGTGGTGGAGTTAGGGAGGGGCTAGCAGGGGCACTCGTCTCCGCTGACAGAGGATTTCAAAGATTGTAGTTAAAATCTTCCAAGTTTTCGAGTTCTCTTATATCATTATTTGTTCCCTCCTATCGAGTTCAAATTCTGACCCCAAGAAAACTGTAAAATTGCCCATCTCGAGAATTACAAAGTTTTATTGTTGTTTCAAATTTAAAAAGTTCCATCATTTTTCTTTTTTTTTTTTTTGAAGATAATGATGGAATATAATCATTGCCAATTTTCTTGCTACATTTACAACTTTATGTGTATGTATGTACAAAAACTCAAAATCGACAACTTTGATTAAAAAGATTACAACATGAACAAGGGATTTGAAACAAAACCTACACATGAAAATGTTCATCAACTTCAAACTAACACAATCCACTAATAAATCTGTCATGTGGCATATAACGGATTTTATAATAGCTAATGTACCTCATTTAATACTATCACAATTCATAAACGAGGCGTATAAGCTAATATAAGACAGTTGTATATCGTACAACGAGAAGAACAATCGTAAAGCTAATAAGAAGAGTGTTAATTCAAGCTGGCTCAAGCTTTAACGCTTATTCTTGCCGAAAAGATCCTGAGTTTGGGCGTTTCGAAAGGCACTGCATGCAACAACATAAACAAAGATGAGGATAACCAGAGCAACAATGAGTATAGTGTTAGCTTTTCTCCATTCATTCCTTAGGTTTCCTAATAACCCGGCCCTACATGAGTGGCAGTTGTAGCATAGCATGCTCGGGTCAGAGCTCCATATTGCGCAATCCGGGTCAATTATTGGGTTTGTAGGATTGATCCACATTGTTGGGCTCACATACTGGTATCCACATGCTGCTGGGGGTTTACAACATCCTGACTGTAACAACACCACAATGTCAGTACGGAGCAATGACGAAGCCAGGATTCGTTGTAATAGGAATATTTATAATAGTTGGGCCTCAACCATCACCTTTAAGGTTTTGGTTGAGATAGTTCATCTATCACGTTGTTAGGGGACTAAAATTTTCATCGAATTGCTTTAGTATTGGAGCATTTTTATAGAATAAGGTATAACTCTTTGATCATAAAGCTGATTCTCTAGTTGCAAAGTGAAGGATTCCCCAAAAAAATTCCTAGAGAACTTTCCTAGAAAAATTATTCCCCTATCTTTTTTTTGTTATAATAGGTTGATGTTGTGTTACAAGTGAAATAGAAATTACTCATGTAGTTAATTAGTTATGTGGACATGAAAATCTACTAAAAGCTCTCGTTAACGGTACTTTTTTCGAGCGTAAAGAAAGCCATAAGGGTGATTTTAATGCTGATGAATTTAATCCCAGGACGAACCTAGGTCATAAATACCACCTCTCATGACTTTACCAACTAAGATAGTTTACATTTACTTAACAATATTATTTTAAGATACTTGACCTCACTAAAATAAATTTCCTACGTAGGAAACTTATTCCCTTGGAGAACAAGTTTAAATGTCAATGATACAAGTGCAAAACTATTCCCTAATCAATTTAAAATAACTATTGCCACTTCAAAACAGACTAGAACCACTCGAACTAACCTTGTTTTCAGGAAACAATGTTACAAATTAAGGAGTGGTAAAAGCCAATTTTGGAGTGCCAATAGCCACTTCCACGACAAAATTTCCTTACGTGCCTATGTCAACTAGCTTAGTTGGTAAAATCATGAGCAGTGATACTCATGAATCATGATCTAGACTCAAACCCGTCAGCATTAAATCGGCCTCGTAACTCCCTTTACAATAAAATAAAATAAAAAATAAAAAATGAAATTCCTTACCTGAAGAGGAGACATATGAGCAAAGAAATACTGAGGGGAACTCATAAACTGATAATTATTAAGCTTAGCACAAAAGTTAGTATCAACCAAACAATCCCTAATCTTCGGCCAATAATCATCACTAGCAACATGCTCCCTTAACCAAGTAGAGTACCCTTGAAGTTGGTACTCCTTGTAGCCCCGGCCGGGGACCCAATACGACCCATCAGGCCGGGTCACAACGAAGGCGAAGATGAGGAGGATGAGGCCTAAGGTAATGAGGATGGCCATACAACAAAGGTAAAGGCTTAAAATACCCTCCTTGTACCAATAAGCACCAACGAAACCCATCAAGGAAATTATTAGTATAAGAAAGCCTAAGATTACGACGGGCCAACGGAATAAGAGGACACACTCATTGTCGGGCTTAGAGGCTAACCAAAGCCCGGAAGCTATTATGGGTATTGAACATAGGAATGCTATGAAGTTTAGTATTGATGTTATGTTGTTGCTTAATCCCATGTTTTTTTAGGTGTGTTAACTGTTTGTGTGCTTTTGTTATAGGAGAAGTGAAGCGATGAAGGTGGTGGTGGTGTTTGTGTTTGTTGTCGGGCAAAAAAAGAGTAAAGAAATGAGGAGAAGAAATGGGGTGATTGAATTGGAGAAGATGTGGAATTTGTAGGGGATAGTAAAGTAGTGGCATGGCCCATACTTTCATGTTTTGCTTTGGCATAGGTAAATTGGATTTCTTAAGGCAATAGTTCTTATTCTAAATGAGTAAGAATTCTCTCATTTTCTCAAAAGAAATGAAGGTCAATTACTTTTCAATGGTCCAAATCTAATTTTGGATAGATCATGTAGTTGTAAATACATTTGAGTAGAAAAAGATAAATGAATGAGAATGAGATATATAATATAAGTGTATTAGAGGAAAAAAAAAAACAGAAAATTCACGTGGTATCCTCGAACTTTGTCATTTTGCATGTGGTACCCAACTTTTTAAGTTTGTGTATATAATACCCTCCATGTTTAATTTTCATGCACAACACACCCTTTTTGTCGCTATAAAAAAACGCAATTGTTCATAACTCCTAGACCGGTATTCAAAATGGGCCAATTTTTTTCCTAAAATGATTATCTCGTCATAATCTACGATCTGAGTAAAACAAAATTGCCGACTGACATTTTATAGGGTTTTTTTTAACGAAAATCTCAAATCAACCATATATTCGATCTTAAATTTCCAAATGACCATTTTCGTTCTAACAATTTATAGATCTCGAAAAGGTAATGATACGAAATTTGCGCGAAAGCGGTTTAATAGAATAAGGAACAATAATGAAAATAGGATATTTGCTTCAAAATCTGTCTAGAAATCGAAACAATGGGATATTTGCTCGAATTAGACCTATAATTTGAACAATGGTGATTGAGTCGCAAGACCTATTGCTATCAATCGTGTTAATGTCTGAAACGCGTCAAACAATAACGAGGATGGAACGAAACGCGTCGATCCTATGGTTTACATAACTTGTAAACACCAAACAAAGCAACAACTTTTACTTTTATTAATTCTCAATTGATGTGAAAATAACATACAACGACCTCTATTTATACTAGAAAATAAACGACCTAGTGCTGCCTTGTTTCACAAGTTAATATTTTCCTAAAACCCGACTTATACAATTACCTTATTCTATTATTCTGAAACTAGGAAATAAATAAACTAGTAATAATCTAATTAGGAAATAAACTAGTTCTATGGTTTTAGGAAACCTTTATTAAACTCCTAATTAAAATATCAGCAATAAAAATTATAGTATTTCTCCTAAATCGAGCTAACTATTTTCGGATCAGGTAATCAATGTGGAAAAAAAACTTAGTCAATTCCGATTTCTGGTCTATGATTTATGCCCATTTAAAAATTTTAAGAACGATAACGAAGACATGTTGTGCTTGAAAATCAAATCTCAAGGATATCATGTGTACAAACTTAAAAAGGTAAATACCACGTACAAAATGGCAAAATTCAAGAGTATCATGTGAATTTTCCTAAAAATAAAACATGGGATTAAGCAACATCATAACATCATACTTAACTTCTCCTATAACAATCTGCTGCTAGCATATACATAGTAGGTTACAATGATTAGTTAAACTCTGTCTGGTAAAACTAACTAAAATGGTAGCTGAAATCTGAAAGTTAGCTGAAAACTGATAAGTTAACTGAAGTCTGAAAAGTTAACTGATAAGGTACTTGAAAATTAGGAATTGATAAAGTAGCTGATTATATAAAAAAGTATTTAGCAAACTAACTAAAAAGATAACCGATTTTGATGAAATGACATAAAAAAATATAATAATTATTTAATAGTATAGATTTAAGGGGGTAACCAAGGAAAATAAACTCAAATCAGGTACCTGAAATCTCTAATGCTACCCTAGGTAGCATTTGGTAACTTATTTGGTTAAATAAGCTACTCGGCAAACGCTTACAAAAAATATAAGGGATCTGAAATTTTGGTCAAATAAGCTACTTTGACCAAATCAGATACCTTATTTCTTTTAAGGTTACAATTATATACTCATAATTTTGTACCTATTTTGTAAGTACACAAATTCTCATTATAGACGACGCATATCCGTCTATAGCTATAGACGAGCCAAATATCCACCCACTTTAAGCAAAACGGGCCAAATGTCACCATCTAACGTCAAATGTCATTAGTGCCATTTCCTAAGCTATAACAGGTAGTTAACACATGGAAATGGTACTGGTGACATTTGGCATCAAGGTGGTGACATTTAGCTCATTTTGCTTACAATGAGTGGATATTTGGTTCGTCTATAGCTATAGATAGATATCCACGTTTATAATGACATACTTTGTTGTAACTTGTAAGTAAGTGATACCTACTTCTTCATAATTGTAATTGCATAATTAAGTCTCATACGGATTCACAGTCATAGGTAGAAATATGTGGTTACAAATTAAATCTTTCATGGTGATTTTAACTCTTAAAACAAATTTTGAGCTTTTCTCAAAGTTTTACACAAAAATAACCAGTAACGACGGTAAACTACTTTTGAATATTTTCTATGCTCATGATTCATGAACCGTGTCAAAAGGAGAATGATGTATTCAGATAGAATGACAATAATACTAAAAAGTAAATTAATAATTTAATAAAAACCCATCACGCTTAAATTTTGTCTTCATCTTAATAATTGTCATTCGTAAAAATGTACGCAACAATTTACAACTTGTTGACAAAAAAAAAAAAAGCACTCACGTGATAGCATGATGTACATAAAATATACGGTAAGTCTTCCTTAAAACGATAATATCCGTCTTAAATTTAAGACGAATGAAGTACATATAAAAACAATGCATAGAAAAAGCAAGATATTTATCTTATCACAAACATAACTGAGGAGTAGTATTTTAGTCGTATTTTACCCCTCATTTATACTTTATTACGACTCGATTTTGCGTGCTTAATTGTTTAATAAGCTCATTTAATTACTAATTTATAATAATTGGTTGTATTAGTTATATTTAGTAATTAGTCGGTTTTATATAATATTACTATTATTACTATTATTGTATTATGATATTAATTTAATGTGTAGGTGAAACGGGAAAGTAAGGCGGAATAATGAGGCGGAAATCGGAAAGCAAGCGGGTTAAAGAAGTGGGACGGGTCAAGATAGAGTCCAAGGAAGGAGATGGAAAGAATTACATAAACAAAGTCAACCCTTGACTTTGACTCACTTCACCATCTTCAACAACCTAAACCTCCACCACCATTCATTTTCCGAGCTTGCAACAAGCAGCAACATCACCAGCAATTCAAACCCGAAAACCCGACTCCATCACCTGCATCGTCTATGCTCATCAAGCAGTCGCACCCGAGCATTCACCCATCACCATTTTCGCATCCCCTGCACAAATCTACATAACTCGACAATCACCTTCACCCTCTATTAACAAACCCGCCATTAATCGAGCAGCACCTCGTCTTCAACCTGCAACCAGCCCGCACCTCCATCACCAACTCAGCTTCCCTTTAACCCAATCACCATTATCACCGTCCTTCATTCAACTGCAACTCCCCTGCCTTCATCACCATCAATATCGACAACAACCTTCACCATACCAAGACAGCCACCTGCTCCTCTCCCCTCCTCCACCGCACACCACCATTAGCGCCATCATTGAACTCGAGCTCTAATCTGAGTTTATTTGAAGCTATGAGTCTTTGCCGGCTTGCCGGTAGCCGCACACCCTATTCTTCTCCTTTTTGTGAAGATCTCGCTACCGGTGCCTTCACCAGCAGCCGCCCAACCGGCATACAACACTCCCACCTCCTCAAATCGTATAAACCAAGTGAAGCCTATGTTCTCCCTACCGGTTGCCCGGTAGCCGCCTCACCGGCTCCAACTCCCCAACATTTAATTCTTCCCCATTTCTTCAATTGCTCGCTGTCGGTGCCATGAACGGCCGCCGGTGGACCGGCAAGGGCCCCTGCTTCCGTCTTTTGTCTTTCCTCTTATTCCTCCTTTTGTTTTGTTTTAATTAGTAGATGTGTCTTGGTGTGTCGATGATGTGACTCTTAATTGCGCACATTTATTCCTCTAACTGAGCCTATTTTTCACACTATTATAACATTTCATGCCCATTTTATCCGTCAAATCCTTTCTACTTGGCTTTCCTAGTGCATTTTATGTGTCTTATAGGAAAGGAGATAATGAGGCGGAATTCCCGTCTCCCGTGCATATTTGGAAGGGTGTTGACAATCTTAAATGGACTAGTATGAAGAGGAGACAAGAACGACGACCGACGAAGTAAGAATAAAGAGTATACATAGATCATAGGCCTTGAAGCAAGAGGATGGAACATTGTGCCAAGATCCGTGCGTCCTAAGCACGAGACGAGCGGATTGCCATGTCTTGATCCGAGCGGCCTAAGCACGAGACGAGCGGATAACAGAGCTTTAATCTGAGCGTCTTCCCTTTGATCCGAACGGGTCCCCAGACAGACTGGACGTGCCTCAAGCCGATCCGAGCGGATCGTGGTGGGAGTAGCAACGTGATCTACGCATTTCCCTCGGGACTTGCAATTCCCTATTTAAAACTTAGTATTGTTATTTACTAACCCACCCTTGCTTAACCTAATGATGTACTACTATATATACTCCATTTTGTAATAATCAAGACATCAAGTCCCAATAGGGGAAAGTTCCCAAATCAACTTTCCTTAGATTAGATTAAGAGTATATTATAATAGATTAATCTCAATCATTCCACATTAATCTTTCCTTAATTATTGTTCAAGATTTATTATTGGGTAATTGAAGATTATTGGGTTATTATTTGGAGAATTGACAAGTCTTTATCAATCAATCAAGTTTTCTTCTTTTATTCTTTCCTTTCCAATTGTTCATCTTAAGTTTGGTATAATCTCTTTACTCTTCACTCTTTATTGTTTATTTCCTTACTCTTTAATCATGTTTGTAATTGTTGTGATGATTGACACCATTGATAACATGTCTTCCATGATAATGAGTGAGTAGTTACTTAACTAGGATTAGTGGGGGATTAGGGGAGTTAATCATGGGATAAATCTATGCTTAATGAGTTCATATGAATGCTTACTTATTGTTCTTCAACTTATGCACATGTTATGTTTGATGAAATGCTAGACTATGAAACCTTGCATTTTTTGACCATCTCTTATCTTTTCAATGAGGCTAGTAAGCCATAAACCAACTCGAGCCTCATTAGACCATGCATAGAGTTGAATAGGGAAAACCAAAGTCGACTTATAGGTGTTGTAAAGTCTTAACCTACTCGGCTCCGAGATGTAAGTTTTCCTAAGATTTGGTTTATCATACATGTAGTTTAATAGGAAGAATTAAGTCGACTTATAGGTGTTGTACAGTCACAAATGACTCGGCTCCGGGACCCAAATCTTCTTATGAATTATTTGACATGAACTAACTTAATTGCAGTAATAATAAAATTGCTTGCATCTATATAACTCATTTATGCTATCTTACTATGATCTCATGACATCCTAGTATCCTTTATTATTTGTTTACATCTTTATTTGCTTTATTGCTTGTTTTACTTTATTGCTTTCATTAGTTTAGAACACAACTACAAACCCAATTCAATTGTGACGCTAGCATAAATTGAGATAGATAGAATTAGAACCCAAAGCACACCGTCCCGTGGATCGACCTCGACTTAACCACTAACTAGTTTTTTTGTTGAGAAATATAAATGTGTTTGATTGAGAGGCCCAACGACACTCCCATCAAAATGGCGCCATTGCCGGGGACGGTGTTATGTGATTAAGTTCTTACTTGTTTGTCTATTTTAATTTTGCTCTAACCTTGAGGAACTTGTTCCTCAAGGTTCGTTCTTACCGTTTTTGTGTAGTTTCCTTGGTTGTAGTTATTTTCTTATCTTAGCTATGATGGCTCAAGACTTGACTTATGGAGTATGTGTTGGATCTTTTGAGTATGACTATGGGTATGGGGAGTTTGAGGAGCAAGTCAATACAAACCTACCTTACAACTCATACAATGAAAATCTTAACCACTACCTCAACTTTTCCCACCAAAATCCTCACATCCATTATCCACAACAACCACCCTCCCAATACCCACTTTACAACCAATTCCAAATGTACAATGTGAGCACTTTCAGACCCACCCACAACAAAAATATGAGCCCAATTTTGACGTTCAAAATGTGATTCTCCAAATGATGGGAGATCAACAAAACTTCTTCAAACAAGTGCTAGAGGAGAGCCAAAATAGGGACAATGTTCTTCAAAGCATTGTTACCCATGGTGAGGAGTTGACAATTCAAATTGCCCAATTGAAGGAAGCCAAAGTAACTACTCCTCACCATTTCTTAGACATTGATCATGAATGCGAGTTTGAAGGAGTTAACTTTGATGAGAAGTGGAAAGAGCCAATCTCCTTGAGCTCTTGTGAGTATGAAAGTGTGATGTTTGATGAAGAAGATATGAGGTTGAGTACGCCAAATACTCTTAGCCTTTGTGAGTATGAGGGTGTATCATTTGATGTGAATGTCGAGATAGTGGAGGTAGAATTATTGAAGAAAAATGAAGTCCGCATTTATGATTCTTATTAGGATAGCCATGATGACGAGGTCGTGAAAGACGCTTATGAGGAACATGTGTCTTGCAAGGATTTTTGGAATAAGGGAAAGGAAACTTGTGAGATCACCTTACTCGAGGAGCCCATCCTTGAGAAATTTGAAGTATCCTATCACGAAGAAAATAAATGCCTCTTCCCTATTACCTATGAGGGCCATTTCACACCCACCATGTAACCTATGATTGTTGGAGATGATATGGTGGCCCTTCTCCAAAAAGTCAAATCACCATATAAAGGGTACTTAGTGGAAATGCTCAAGAACAAACTTGCAAATGAACTCACTTGTGGATATTTGGCACCCACGATTCCAACTCCTAAGGCATCCGGTCATCAATGTTATGAGAATTCTCCTTATACTTTGGAAGGATTGAATAATCAAAGTTCTATCATCATCACCGAAATTAGAGGAGAAGGTGGTAAGTGGAAGTCTCCGGATGAAAATGAGCCATACTTCATACCTTGTGTTAACAAGAATCATGGGCATGTTAGTTTGAAGCATTGCAAATATTGAAGTGCCAAGGGTAAAGTGAAAGAGAGAATGAATGACACGCTTCTTTGGTTAAGCTTTATTTTGAGTTGGGGCAAACCATACTTATGCTTATTTGGGGCTTGTTCACAAGCCTTTGACCTTATTCTAAGATTCTTAAGCTCTATGGATAACGAATCCCGACAATTCAAACTAGTTTGGTGGAGTCCTATCTCAAACCACCATTTGTAATATATGCCTTCCCATAATCTTTGCATTGTACAATATTGTATATACCTTTATTTTTCTTGTATTTTCTTACAAGAGAGTAGTGAGAGAGGGTTGCTTACCCATTCATTGAGTATATTTTCAGAATGAAATAAATGAGGGATTGACGAAGAGCAGCAGAAGACACTCGTCCTGGCTGTAAGACGCTCGTCCTGAGCCTTGCTACGAGCACAAATCAACACTGTCTAAGAATCTGCCTGGATTGTCAAGAAGACGCTAGTCCCGACAGGGATCCGCTCAAGCTGGCCCTGGGACGCTCGTCCTGGACAACGCTTTGGAAACATTTCGGCACTTGATGAGAATCTGCTCGGATCCTCAACAATCCGCTCATCGCAACAAAAGACGCTCGTCTCCTCAGAAATCCGCTCGTCCCCAACTGAATGTAAAACACACAGGCTCACTGACTGAGAATCCGAGCGTCTCCTGAGCAAAACGCTCGGGCTGCATCTGCAAGACGCCTGGATCAATCTCGGGACGCTCGGATTGGCACGCCTTTTTGACTGGGTTGTCAAATTATTCGTCCAAGCCCAGCCCAGGTCCGCTCGTCCGAGCCCAGCCCAGGTCCGCTCGCCTCCCATCCGTTTCCTTGTTATAAACACCCCCACCATCCCTCTTTTTCCTTATCTTATCTACCCAAAATCTCACATCATCACTCAAAAATAATCCCTATCACAAAAACAACCAAAACCCTAACATTTCAATCAAAAAGATGATGAACCTAAGAAGCAAGGGCAAGAAATCCGCCGATGCCACACCTAAACGGCGCAAGGGTGCTACTTCATCCACCCCAAGGGAGGCAAGGGGCCATCAAAATGTAGAGATACACGGTGTTACACAACTTGAATACTTCTCCGAGGTAATCTTCACTAGCGATGATCACCGCCAAAGATTTGAACAATTGTTAGATAAGCACTACGAGCCTACTCAATTTATTGATACCGATGTTTTAAGAGTTCTTGGCATAATGTATCAAACCGAGATGTTCTTCAATGGTTTGGGTCTTCGGAAGTTATTCTATGCTCATGAGGATACCTAGTTGAGTCTTACCCAGGCCCGACCCAGATGGGTGTACAACCCACACGGCCGCACAGGACCTTAAAATTTGGATGCCCAATTCTGTTGTCAGTTTAAGAATATATATTTATTACGGACACAATAATAGCACTGTAATGTTAGTGGTGTAGCGATAGTTAGTTGGGATTTTTCTCTAGAGACCCACGCTCGATTCTCATATAAGTAAATTTTGTTTGCCAATTTTTAAATTGGGCCTCACTAATTAGATTTTTTTTCTTGTGTTCCCTTATTTTTACTTCATGTGGGGCGTTATTTGTTAGTAGCTTTTTCCATAACACTAATTAAATTTTTTGTTTGCCAATTTTTAAATTGGGCCCCACTAATTAGATTTTCTTCTTGTGTTCCCTTATTTTTTCCTTCATGTGAGGTATTATTTGTTAGTAGCTTTCTCCGTAGCACTAATTAGATTTTCTTCTTCTGTTCCCTTATTTTTACTTCAAGTGGGTCTTATTTATTAGTAGCTTTCTCCATAATTTCAATTTTGATTTGATCTCATATGGTTTTATCTGTGTTTATTTTCAAAATACAATTCAAATTTCTTTTAACAAGTTTCCCTTGTGACGGGTCAAATATCATCCGCGTTAGTAGATAAGACAAAAATTAGAGTGTATCAAGAGAATCACAAGTGGCATATCTTAATCTACCCATGTGAATTTTTATTTAATCCGTCACAAGCTTGTGATAAATACGGTTCGTCACAAATAAGAATTTGAGAATTTCTTTTGTACATATATTTTATTCCAATGATAATATTTTATTTGAGCAATTATATAATACTCCCTCCGTCTCAAGCATTTGTTTCCCTTTTTATTTTTCGTGGAGAGTATCTTAATCAAAGACAAACAAAGGGTTGGAACAGAGGGAGTAATGGCCACATTTCATAATTTTTCTTTTTATTCGCGACAACGGTTAAAAATTTTCATGTAACTCTTAAAACGACTTTAAATTGGGCCCCACTATAAGATTTCGCACAGGGCCACCGAATCTCAGGGACGGCCCTGGTCTTACCCTCGAGTTTTTGTGTAGTCTACATATTGTCACTAATACACGTAGAGATGTTTGTTTGGAGTTCCGTCTTTGTAATCGAGACCATAGATTAACCCTAGACCAATTTGCAAGCATTTTTGGTCTTAAAGTGCCGAGGAAAAACACCGATAAGCCCTCCGACTTCACCGTTAACCACATATGGAGAGCCATTTCTGGGAGAGAAATATATTCCTTTAAACAATGTTATACCTTTGCCATCCAACATCCGGTGATTCGGATCACCGAGCGCTTTATAGCCGGAACCATCAATGGGAGGCTAGAACAAGATAGGTGCACTCTTCTTGACTTGACCTTCTTAGAGTCCTACTTGAATGTACAAGGGACAAGGGCTTACAATTTCATCACGCCCCTTGAGATGCTTATAAGGCTCAATGACTATGCTCAAGGGAATTCTAATATCAAGGCCTTTGTGATGGGAGGCCTAATTACAATTTTGGCCAATGAACTTTGCCTCGGGTTTAACCTTCATGGGAGCTATGAAAAGCTCAATGGGAGCACTTTGATAGATGATGATGCTATCTTCAACCACCACCGGTGGTGCACTTACAATCAAGCCGGAAGTGTAGAGTGGTTCCCAAAGGGATGCTCTTCACTTGTCCTCTTGGGGTGGAACATACCACCTACCGAGCCTCGGTTGAGTCGGTACTCACCTAGACCGAACTACCTCCTCCCCATTGGGATTCATCCCAACCCACCACAAATAGAAGAAGCACCTTGTCAACCTCGTGAGTTGCCGGAATGGGGAGATGCACCACCATCCTATGTACCGATTTCACCCTACCCCACACAACATGTACCATTCACTCCCCAAAATCCAAGAGCTCCAAACATGAATGATTTAATGAAGCTTATACAATGTGTCGATCTTGGATTGCACGATGGGAGGGTTGACAACTACTTGGCTCAATACCCCTCCTACTACAACCACACCTTTTGTTCCCTAACTATGAGAACCAAGAAGGGAACTTTGGCCAAGGAGGAGGATATGACCAAGGAGGTTCTAGCGGACGTGGATACCGCAATGATGATGATGATGACGAGTGAGATGGCAAGAGGTGTTTGACCACACCACCTCCATTTGTATGATACTCTTTATCCCTATCTCTCATGTATAGTTGCATTGCATTTTAAATCATCTTGCATTTAGTTTACACCTCACTTGCATTTGTATTATATTTCATATTGCATTTACATTAGTTAATCCATATAGATTAGTTTGCATTGTAATATATCTCACATAGTTAGTTGCATATAGACTAGAATTCATACATAAGCACTAGTGACCAAACCGATTCATTTCTACACTAGAAATAGTGTTTAAATCGGTTTGGGGAGGTTTAATCATAGGTGACTTAAGCATTTAGCATGCATCATATAGTATAGTTTAGATTGCATTCATTTGTTATATATGTCATATAGAATTGCATTTAGTTAGAGTATGCATTCATTCATATCATATCATTGCATTTGTACTTCAATTTCCATAAAACTTTAAAAATCCAAAAACATGTATTTTCTTTTCGTTCCTACTCCTACATGTACATTGAGAACAATGTCAAAATAAAGTGGGGGATGGGAATTTATATTCCAAAATACATAAAAATTGAAAAAATTCGAAAAATCCATAAAAATTTGAAAATTTAAAAATCTCAAAAATATGCTATTTCCTTTGTAGTGTAGAATTGTAAATATTGTATATATTTGTGTGTGTTTGTCACTCTTATCCCATTGGGTCGACTACGCCACATTCGACGCATGAAGGAAATAGAAGACAGCATGGTATGATCTTTTCAAATCTCCTTCCTCCTTTTTATATGTTAATGACAATGTGGCTATATTTTGATTGATGTGGTATGAACCAATGTGTTGCTAAGAGTTTGCATTTAGTTTATGTGGCATAATAGTTGATAGAAGGGTAACACCGCACGGTAATTGAAGAGGTCCATTGATAGGCTTAAATGAATAGTGCTTAAAGGGATTGAAAGTACTACTCATATCAACAAAGTGCACTTTCTTTTATGGTCATCCATGCGAAAGAACTCGAAAGTTAAGCGTGCTTGGCTGAGAGTAGTCTTAGGATGGGTGACCTCCTGGGAAGGTTCCCGAGATGCGCATGAGTGAGGACAAAATGCGCTATAAAGGATCCGTGTTGATCTGTGGGCCATGTACACAGCCTGGTGAGCTATCATAAGTAACCGCTCCCGACCCGGTTTGGGTCGGGGTGTTACAAGTGGTATCAGAGCAACCCTGCGACCGTGTGGTGATCGGGGGCAGTTGTTATACGCTCCTGGAGGCAGTGGTTATACGCTCCATTGTGATCACACACCTGACGGTGGAGGATTCTGGGTTAGCGGTTATGCTCCCAGGCGCAACGAGGACGTTGCGTTCTTCAAGTGGGGGTGACTGTAACACCCCACGATAATTGAAGAGGTCCATTGATAGGCTTAAATGACTAGTGTTTAAAGGGATTGAAAGTCTACTCATATCAACAAAGTTCACTTTCTTTTATGGTCATCCATGCGAAAGAACTCCAAAGTTAAGCGTGCTTGGCTGAGAGTAGTCTTAGGATGGGTGACCTCCTGGGAAGGTTCCCGGGATGCGCATGAGTGAGGACAAAATGCGCTATAAAGGACCCGTGTTGATCTGTGGGCCATGTACACAGCCTGGTGAGCTATCATAAGTAACCGCTCCCGACCCGGTTTGGGTCGGGGTGTTACAAGAAGCATATGCATTAGGTTGTATATATGTTAGTTGCATCATGGCATGTAGTTGCATGGTTAGAAAATTTTGTGAAAATGCCTATTTGGGAATCTTGACAAGTGTATACAAGGCCCTTGTAGATAATTTTTCTCCTTGAGACTTTGTTTGCTAGAATACCCTCAAGACACCCTAGGATGTGTCATACTAGTATCTTTTGACCCATAGACTAAGGCCTAGTCAAGAGTACCTTGTGGTGTGATAACTCCTTGGCTACCGTTTATTCCAATGTGACATTTGAAGCCATTCAACCATTCTTACACTTCTATCATCATATTTTGTCAACAAAAAGAGAATGGGCACAAAAATCTCCAAATTGAGTATAAGTACCAAAATCAAATTCAAAAAGTTTGCAAAATGCATCAATTGAAAAGAGGAGCAAAAATAGACTCCTATGCTTTAATAAAATTACCCTTGCTACAAATGGGCTTACTTTAAAAAATGTTCAAAAATGCAAAGATTGAAAAAACTTGTCAAGTATAAAAAATGTCAAACATCAAAGAAGTGGCAAAAGAAATGTTCTCAAAAATGTCAAATGCCACAAGAAATTGGAGGGAAAAATAAATCAAAAGCAAACTACCATTGTGAAACTCAAAGTACAAAGTACATTTGATCCCTAGCATAAATTGAGATAGATAGACTTAGAACCCAAAGCACACCGTCCCGTGGATCGACCTCGACTTAACCACTAACTAGTTGTTTGTTGAGAAGTATAAATGTGTTTGATTGAGAGCTCCAACGACACTCCCCATCAGTCGATTAGTTTAGTTGTAGGATTAAGATTATTATTATTAATATTAGATTATTATTATTATTATTATTATTATTATTTTTTTTTTTTTTCGCGCAGCTTTCATTCAAATAAAAATAAAAGTTTACATGAAATTGGTGGGGAGCCGAGAGACAATCTGGGCTCCCACACCCTTAGCAATAGCAAAGCTAAGTCTAGTAAAAATGTAAGCGGCCACCCGAGCCCCCGCATCCTGAGATACCGAGAATTTCTGGATCCGCTTGAGCAAGGCAACATCATCCGAACCCAGCTCCCCAAGAGAAGAGAAAGAGAAAGGTAGGAAACCATAACCCGCTACCGCGCACAAATCCTCATACTTAGCACACTTTTTTGAGCAAAGATCGGCCGACAACCCGGCCCGGCACAAAATCTGCCAACCCAGTCTGAGTCAAAGGTGAAGAACCTGAGCCAACCCATTATTATTATTATTATTATTATTATTATTATTATTATTATTATTATTATTATTATTATTATTATTATTATTATTATTATTATTATTATTATTATTATTATTATTATTATTATTATTATTATTATTATTATTATTATTATTATTATTATTATTATTAGTTGTATTAGTTGTATTAGTTGTATTATTAGTAGACTAGTATATAAATAATAGTTTACCTTATATGAGTTCATTCTACACACATACATTAGATTAGATAATTAGTCTCTCATACTCTCTCAAGAACATAAATCCTATATTAGATTATTTTATCTCTTAATTTCTCCTCTATCAAAGTTGTAATCTTTCTTATATATTAATCTAATTATTCTTTAGTTTATTCAAGTTCTACAATTCTCATTAGTGTACATTTAGATTATTGGGTTGCAATTTGTAGGAAGAAGAGATTCATCCTTATTATTCCAATCCAAGTTTCAATCTTTATTTATTGTTGGTATAATTCTTCTTCTTATTTCTCTCCTTTAAGTTCATTCTCAAGTTTTATTTTGATTGTTTTGTGCTTGAATTTTTCTATTTGTTGTTAGATTATAATTTTCTCTCCCTTGTTCATCTTGTTCATGTTGTTTGGTGGTGTTGTTATTAGCAAAGTTAGAACTTTTGATTAGTAGTGATAAAGTTTGTTCCTTTTTACATTCTCCTACTCAAATCTTAGTTTAATTAGTTGATAACCCACTTTTGCACAATTTATTGCATGTTTAGTAATAGAAATCAATTTTACATCATTTCCATGGTTAAAGTATCCATCTTTATCAATTATTTTGTCTTAATAACCATGATTAGTGAGTATTCCTTTTACTAGGACTCGATTATCCCCGACATGAGTTTCCTACTCGGTTAAGACCCATTTAATTGGTCATTTTAGGTGGCGGTAAAGGAGAATTAAGGGGATTGATTTGTGTTTTTGACTTGTTTGAATTTTCTTCCTGTCCTTGACCCTTGACCATTGGTGAGAATCAATTAGGTGGAGTATGGTGTGATTTTAACTTGTCTTTCGTTAACCATGGTTCAGACCGAAAGGGAGAACCTTGGGAGAACACCCCTATATTTGTGTTTGAAATCGACCCTTGAGAGAGGGAGTGGGATGACTGATGAGCGTGTCGTTGTACGCCCTCAAACACATTTATACCCAACTACTAGCATAGCAATCAAGTCGGGGTCGATCCACGGGACGAGGGTATTCAAATTGTTCAATCTAATAGTAGTTGTGCTAAGGGTTATCACAATTGAAATGGGTTGATGATTCTAGTCTAATGAAAGCAATGGAGTAAAACAAGCAATAAAGCAAATAAAGATATAAACAAATGATTAAGATACTAGGATGTCATGGGTTTATAGGGGATTCATGGGAGTTGATCATACAAACATGTTCTCAATTAGATAGAAAGCACTTATTGTTGTGATGGGATCGAGTTAGTGTATATCTTACAATCCCTAAGAAGGTTTGGGTCCCGGAGCCGAATCGATTAGATTGTACAACACCTACAAGTCGACTTAATCCTTCCTATTCAACTATATGCATGGTCTAATGAAGCTCGAGTTGGTTTATAAGCTTACAAGCCTCATTGAAAATATAGGTGATGGGTAAAAAATGCAAGGATTCATAGGCTCGCATTTCATCAAACATGACATGTGCATAAGTGTAACACCCCGTAAATTTGAAGACCTTTATTATATTTTAAAAGTAATATTTTAATCTATTTTAATTTTATATTAATTTATTTGAAATAAAATTTATTTGATAAAATATAATCTTATTTTATTTTGAAGAAATGTAATTATTTTTGATAGTTTAGAAATGTTTAAAAGTGATTTAAACTATATTTAAACCTTTTCCTTTAATAAAATAGATTTCGGATAAAAGTCGTAAAATTGGGATTTTCCCATTTCTTACGGTCGTTGGGTAAACGAGTTCGGATATTGGGCATATGAGTACTTAATCTTTTAGTAAAATCGTGTTTAAGAACTTTAATATTCTCGGAAATCGCGTTCGACGAATATTTCTAATTACCGTCGAAGCAAACCCAAAACGTAAACAATTGACCCTCCTTCCCTCCATTGGACCGGCCACCCTTCCCCCATTTGCCCCCTCTTTTAATTTTCATTTCCTCCATAATTCACTCTCTCTCTTCCTTTCATCAAACACCAAATTCATCTCAAAAATCCTCCTTACAATCCCTAAATCCACCATAAATCCTTCATTTCTCCACCAATTTGCATAAAAATTATATATTTGGAATCCTCTCTTCAATCCTCATCTACTAGTAAGCTTTATTTTCATTTCATCCAATTTTGTTTTAAGGCTCATCTTTTAGGGTTTCGAATTTAAACTTAATAATTGTGTTTTTTTTTTGTTCTTATAGGTGAAGAATTTGAAGATGAGTTAGGTAACTCATATGTTGTTGAAGATGAAGAGTAATTTTGGGTTTTAGAAGCTTTCTCAAGTTATTACTTGTCTCTTTGCTAGCTTAAGGTAACTATTCGGAGTTACTCGACGATTTAATGTCACATTAGTATTGTTTATGATGTGTTGGATGCTTATGTGATTAATAACATGTTAACTTTAATTTTCACATGAATTGTTGTTGTTAAATTTTGTTGAATATGTTGTTTTTCACACTTTTAAGTGTTGAAACGAAATGGGTATTGTTGATTGTTGCTTGAGACGGTATTAAATCGAGCTTGAAACGGATTTTGGTAGGAAAAAGGGAAAAGGGCGGAAAAACCGCCCAAAACAGCCCGCAAAAGGGGCGCGGCAGGCCCGGTCTGACCCGGTTCACGGCCCGGACTTTGACCCGTCACTTTGGGTCGGGTCTTGGGTCTATTTTTTGATGTTTTGGGTCTTTTGTTTGCGTATTTATGTATTTTGGTATTTTTGGTATGTGGTAATCATCATTATGCGGGAATTTAATTGAATGGGATATTTTGTAAGTTGAAATATATTTCCTTATGTTGATAGTTTTTCACATGATAGAAAATTGAAAATGGCATGAGAATGATATTGTAATGAATTTTGTGATTTGGGCCAAAATAGGCCAAGACTCTAAGCTGGGCCAGATTGACCGAAGGAGTTTGGTCAAACTAGGTTTAAACCGGGCAGCCTCGATTTGACCGATGACCCGTCGCGGGACTCGGGTCGAGGGTTTGTCTTTGAGGTGAGATTGGTTGTTATTGGATGTTTTATGTTGATGCCTTGATATTTGTGATTACCATTTCACATGTTGGTTGTTGGATGCTTTGGATGCCTTATGCTTGAGTCTTGTTGCCTCTTTGCCATTGTAGCTTGTTCTCATGGATTATGGTACTGTTGGTTAGTTGGAATTTGGATTATTATTGATATTGGAGATATTGTTGGATTGTCAGCTGAATATGCTCTTGCGTAGCCTTTCATATGCTAGGGTGTGTATGATCATTTGTGTGTGCAAGTTTGGACTCTTTGCCCCTCTTATGGTGAAGTGGGTGTCCTACTTGTCTTGTGTGGTGTTGGTATCTTAGACCATCGTCATAGATAGGTCCTTATAGTCTTTGACGAGTGTATGTTCACCGCTTAATAGCCTTTGTGTCATAGCTTGGTGGGTTTATATCCAAGTTAGGGCATGACCTCCTGACGTACTCTTAGAAGTATGTGGTCAGCTTAAGTACTAGCCAACCCTTTGGTGGACTCCTTAGGGGTACTCATGTGTTGTTATCATGGGTCTTGGATGCGGTAGTTTTCCGCATGTCGCTAGGTCTGCGCAGGTTTAGGACTAGGGTGTTTACCTTACCTCGTGGTATAGACTCGAGTTACAGAGTGACTATTGACTGTCCTAAGAACTTATGCCTGTCTCTAGATATATTGTCCTTTCTTGTTTGATGATTCTATGAATCATAGAAGGTGAGATGCAAGCCAGCTATGGTTGATAGAGTTTGGATTCCTGGATGTTATGTGATTCACATGATAGCGTAGTATGAGTCGGTCTAGTATTCACATGCTAGGACGATGTGTTGTTATATTGTTGTTCACATGATAAGCACGATTGTCTAGCATCTATATGCTAAGGCTATGTGTTATTCATATTCATATTCATATTCTTATTCTTATGTTTACATGTTATATTAATTATGACATTTCGTGGCTGGGAGAACTCGGAGTTACTCCCCACTGACCGTGGCTTTCGTATTTGTATAAAATGCGATTAACAGGTAGGTGATGCATATATGGGGTACATGGACGAGCTAGCGAGCAAAGTAACCTTGGGACCTAGATTGGCTTTATTTTATTGTGACCCTTAAACACTTTTTATGTCATATACTTTTTAGGGACATATGTCTCCCTTTTTCACATTTGGGTTGTATAACTTTGTTTCGCGACTTTAGCGATGTTTTATGTATGAGATTTATTTTAGACCTTGCATGTTTGACATTTTCCCATTTGGATATTTTTATAACAGGTTCAGGTTTCGTTTTCGGTTTTAAAAATTACAGGTTTTTACCCAAATGAATCTATTACAAACATATCCATGCAGTTTTTATCTAGAATTATGTGTTTACTTTTCCGCAATGAATGAGGGTGTTACAATAAGTTAAAATCACAACAAGCAAGCAATTTAATTATGAGAACATATTATATTAAGCATGAATCATTCCCCATCACTACGCCTAATCTGGCAATCAATAAGGAGCGTATCACAACGGTTTAATGCATTTAATAACGACACTTAGATTACCGTTTTCCAAATATTGGCGGAAATCTATACCGCACTAATACGAATTACGGTTTCCCTCGAAAACCGTTATTATAATTTGACAACGGCTGATTAACAAACTGTTGTCAAAAACTTTTAACGGTTTCCAAAAACTCGTTATAGAATCACTCTTATCAATTATTGTTAGAAAACCGTTACCAGTTTAAGATATCGGCATTTCGAAAACCGTTACTAAATTAACACCAGCAACGGTTTTTGTTACCCCGTTGTTATGTTATAGTTACAGATTTTTTGTAACCGTTATTATTGTCTATTATGAGATAACGGTTTTTCAATTCAACCGTTGTCAGTATTTGATTAGATTTTTCAATTTGATTACTGCATTCAAAACTGAACTTTAATAAATATTCAATTTGACCAATAATATTCAATTTGACCAAAATAATTCTATAAATATGTCTTCATAATGTTTTAGGTCAAATTCTAAATTATCAAACATTTACTCTCTAATTTCTTTCTAAATATCTCTCTAAAAAAATATGGCTAGTGTATCAGAGCTACAATCACGTACTCGTTAGGCACGACCTTTTACTTGCATTATCTATAATCTCCCGGTTCATTATGGTGTGAATGGAAAGGGTTTAAACCCTAATTTTGGGTGGTTGACGCAAATGCTTCATAACTCCGGTTTCACCGCGGTTAAAAAAGTGTACCCTGTGTCTACAAACAAGCAAGGTTTTGTAGGCTTTGCTTTTATCGTGTTTGACGAAGCCAACTGCCATGATAGTTTTCGTCAGGCAAGAAAATTAGGGGCTAGATTTGCGAGGAAAGAGGACTTCTATTCGAATGATAAACAAGGCCCTTATCTATGGGTTGCGACCCATCTTGATCATCATCTGCTCAAACATTGCAGGAAGCATCACATTCTTGCCATCGTGCCTATGTCATGGGAGAGAGAGGCCATTCCACCCGCGCTTCCTGGTGATAATGAAGGGCCGATCTATGACTTGCACTATACCAAAATTCATAATGAGTATCCTAATACTTCATCAGATTCTAATAATTAAGTCTTTAATTATTATCTGGCATTGTAAGTTGTATTTGGATTATGGTGGTGGTTTGAATTAAAGTTTAATTATTTATGTTTTTTGTTACGTTTTTTGTTACCCCATCCTCTGGAATTCAGAGACAATATCACCAGAAAAATATCAAACTTTTATTATAATGACTTAGGTTTTTAGGAGTATATTAAAATATCAAGCTAAAGAAAAAAATCGCGTAAAACAAGCGTTGACAAACGTGAAAAAACAAATGTATAGTGTGGAGTTGAATGGAGGGAGTATGTTTTTTGTTACCCCATCCTCTGGAATTCAGAGACAATATCACCATATATGTTTCTTTCACCTTCAGCCCAATCCACGCAGTCCTTTTCCCATTGCAACGACAATGTCCCCTGCTCGGCAATGCAACCTTGGCGGTGCTGAATCGTAAGTAGTAGGAGACGGTCAGATTCATTCGCAACCCATAAATATGGGCCTACCCGCTGATCATCGTGATAAACCAGAGTCTCGAAGAGTTATTGTTATAGAATGCCCGCTCAAGTTTACGAGCCTGACGAAAGCATTCCCGCTCCTCACCCCCGCCAAACTCGATGAGGGCGCACCGCCCGAAGCCATGATGCGCATCATTGTCCGGGTAGATAGTTTGAACCAAATTCAATCCGGCTAACCGAATCAAACCTATTAACCAGTCAAGGCTATACGAGAGTATAGCCTTTCCATGCCCGTCCTCTGTATACGGGAGATTATGAATGATGCACGTAAAGAGTTTAGCGTACATAAATCTACTTGGGGGTCCTACAAGAGGTTCATATGATGCTTCATCATCATCATCAGCGGATGAATAATATGAACCACTATAAGTTGATGAACTTGACGACATAATCGATGTGGAAAATTAATGGAGGACTTAACAAGTTAAGAATTGGAAAGTGCAAACGGTACAGGTTAAGATTGTGAAAATTATAATTCTATTTATAATGAGTTTGCGTTGTATTGAAAATGGTATAATAAGATAGTAAGAATTGGAACCGGTATAATAATAAGATAAGAATTGGAAACTTAACAAGTTAAGAATTGGAAAGTGGAAACGGTACAAGCTAAATAAGAATCGGTCAACTCTACCGTGTTAAACATATTAGGTTACAACGGTTATCAAAAAATCGTTGTCCAATTAGTAAAAACACAACGGTCCAATTACTTAACAAGACTAATGCATGCCTTGTAATTTTTACTTTTTCTGATTCAAAGTTGCAGTATTGCGTGTTTGATCATATGTATAACATAAAATGATAACGGTTCTTTGTTAAGCCGTTACCATATTTCACATATCAACAACGGTTGGATAGAATCCATTTTAAAAAAAATTGTTTAATTATCTGTGATTTTCTAGTGTTTGTGATTTGACTAATGCATGCCCTGTAATTTTTACTTTTTATAATTCAAAGTTGCAGTATTGATTCTTTGACCGTATGTATAACATAAGAAGATAACGGTTCTTTGTTAAGCAGTTATCATATTTCATATATCAACAACGGTTTTTTGTAAATCCGTTGTCATATTACACCAATAAACAACGGTTTTTCTTATAACCATTTTAAATACAGATCCAAAACTGAAAAGTTTTTGGTTTTACCAATGCATGCCCTATTATTATTGGTTCTTTGACCATTATTCACCTCATGCATGCATGCACAATTAATACAAGTTTGATTGTAACGTATGGATGAAATTAATCTAATTAATTATAGCTTTATTATACTATAAATAACATCACATTTGCAGTATGTAACAATAAGAATCACTTTATTATTACTAACCTTTCTACTTCACTTTTTCAATAATCTACATATACATACATATAATAATTAAAAGAATGTCGTCGTCTTCATCATCTGCAGTCGCACCTTCTCAGCAATCGGTAACCCGCTATATCAACCCGATTACGTGCATAATTCACAATCTCCCAATCATACACGATGCTGCTGGGAAGCGAGCTTCTAAGTCTCTTAACCCATTGAGGGACATCCTCATTGAGAATGGATTTTCAAATGTTAGCGCAATCCACCCGGCTTGGATTTATAGTTGTGGGTTTCTTGGATATGCTCCGATCGTATTTCGAGGGGATGGTCTTAAAGATTTTCGCCAAGCAAAACAACTCGCTGCAAGGTATGCATCACGTGACAAACAAAGGGGCAAAAGTGACTATTATGACGGCGACCCTAAGGATCGTTATGTACACGATGGGCCTTACTTATGGGTTGCCACCGCTGAGGACGCTCATCTGATGAGAAGGTTCATACCGTACAGTTTATTAATGTACCGAAATCATGGAAAGACGAAGAAGTGCCTCATTTTGATCACCGTCGTGATGCCGATGTAGTAAGCTTGATTTATAATCAAGTTTATCCTCAGTACCCATCTCCTCGTCAAACTCTTGTTAGGGTGTTTGATTAATTTACTAATTAGTTAGCTGTTTGTTTTTGTGGTTTTTATTTTTTATTGTGTTTCTTTTTTTTCCCTTGTTGTACTGTTTTTTTTTTATTTCGCCATTGTATAATATGCTCGTTTTAATATATAGTTCTACTCCTTGTTACATGTAACTTGAATATAAACACCTCTAAAAATGACAACGGTAGTGCATAAAAACCGTGTTAATAAACACCTCTAAAAATAAATGGAAATTTGAAGATATTAATAAGATAACTACAACGGTTCTTATAGGAACCGTGTTAAATTATGCAATTGCTAAATAACATTATTTTAAATAACCTTCTCTCTCTCTCTCTCTCTCTCTCTCTCTCTCTCTCTCTCTCTCTCTCTCTCTCTCTCTCTCTCTTATTACTCAAATTATGTCAAGTGGTAGCTCTTCTTCTTCCTCTATTTCAATGAGGACATGTAATTGCTCAGTTCCGGCAGCATTGCAGACTTCTTGGACTTTGTAAAATCCGGGAAGAAAGTTTCTTACTTGCAAATTCTATAATCCCGAGACTAAATGCGTGGATGCAATTACTTCAAGTGGGTTGATGAACCAATAATTGAGTGGCAGAGGAAGGTTATAAATAGGTTAGTGAATGATAAAAAGAGCATGGATATCGAGATTACTCAAGTGAGAAGTATACTATATCAATTTAAAGAATCGAAGCGGGGAAATGACAGTGAAATTTTGAAGGCAAAAGAAGAATGCAAGAAGTTAACCATGGATATCGTAGAACTCAAAAATAATGAGGCATGGCTTAAGTTAATTGTCAAATTTCTTCTTCTAATTGTTATTTACCTAGTTTATTATGTATGGTGGACTGGTGGTAGTTTGTACTCTTTATGTGTAAACTTGTAATCCTTTAAATTAATGGAAATAAGCAAGATTTTCTAAGAAACATATTGTAATTAGCTGGCATATACCAAATGATGTTTTATTTCTTGGCGGTAAAATAAAACACAATGAAATATAAAATAAAACGGTTATACCCAAACCGTTGTTAAGGACGTATACAGTTGTAACGATTTAGGCCGTTGTTATGTATATAAAAATGATGCTTTATTTCTTGGCGGGAAAATCAAACAACATGAAAATATTACAGACAACGGTTACTTCTAACCCGTTGTAGATAGTACGAATCTATTACGGTTTCAAACAAAACCATAGTCTGTTTGGAAACAAAATATATAACGGTTTTTCTTATACCGTGCTTATTCCTTTCCAATAAACAAGTAAGGTCTTACAAGTGTTGTATTATTCACACATATAGACTCTGAGCTTCCCCTCCCCCATATAATATTCTCAAACATTGAGCTTCCCCTCAACCACTAGCCTACCCCATCGCCGTCGCAATCATCGTCATCATCGCCATTGCCGCCGCTAGATCAATCCGGATTCTCCTCTTTAAAGAAGTAATAAACCCTCCTCTCGGTAGATTTGTTTGTTTTTATAAGTGTGCATTGTTATTATTTGTTTATTAATTTCTGCTTTAGATATGGTCCAAAAGCGGAAAAGAAACGATGGAAATGCGTTAGGCGACCACTCAGGTGATGAGAATAATTTGCAACACACTTCGGGTCAAATGTGCCACAGGGTTTCCCTAGAAGCAATAAATTCAAAGATACCTAATCCTTTACAATGGGATAAAGATACGGGGCTGCCATATGGTGAGTATGCCGGGTATTTTGCGAGTTAGATTGGTTATTGTGTAAGACAGTATGTGCTTCTCGGTACACCGCATATCAGTGAACTGAGTAAAATACGGAACACCATGCTAATAAGCAGAATAAAGGTATGTAATAATAAATGTTTTTGCTGAAATTAAGTTACTACTTCATATGTGTATTAGCCGAAACACTTGTACCAACTATGCTCATCATATATGCAGTTAGCTTACGTTGTCTCCGAAAAGTATGATAAGTACCTAAAAACAAAGACAGTGGAAGCCCTCAGTTCTTGGAAGTTAAAGATTGTTGAGAAGCACTTATTCAACAAGGAAACCGGGGAGATGAACAAGAACCCACCAACAAAGAAGTATCCGTATGTCAGTCAAGACCATTGGGATAGCTATATCGCTTATAGGCAGTCTGACAAGTTTAAGGTAACTTAATAATAATAAGTAAAGAAGTATACTTAGTTTAGTGTTTGGTCATGCTTACGTTTCTTGATACAATTTATTTGATGAAGGCTATGAGTAAGAGGAACAAAGTGAACATTTCAAAGAAAAAGATCGTCTTTTACGGCTCCCGAGGTGGTTATAGATTGATTAAGAAGAAACTTGTAAGTACATAATTCTTATAGTATTAGACTATTAGGTGTTTTAGTCGGATGTTATATATGTTCATCGTAATATATTTTGAGAGGATATCAATGTAATGAATGAATTGTAGGCAAAACTTGAAAAATTCAGTCGTCACGACGCTTGGGTAGAAGGTCACACTCCTAAGAATGGAAAGACGGAAACTAATATGACAAGGACATCAAAGAGAAAATTGTAAGTTTGAATAAATATGTCACTCCTACCAATGGTAGTCGGAGTTATATAATTGTGTGTTGCTTAATGGTTTTATGTGTATGTAGAGGATCTATAAGAAGGAGGTATAGGAAGGAAAATGGAACCCTGAAGGACGTTATGACATTCTTGCTAGGGCAATCGGCAAAGCAGAGCATCCAGGTCGTGTGAGAGGGGTATCGACACATGTTGGTATCAATAAGTATTTTGGGAAACTACTCGAAGTGGTGATGATTTCAAGAAGGTAATCTATAAATACTATATTTGAACCAATGTAATTTATAACTATATATGCTGACATTAATTTCTACTACACAGCTACATAAAATAGCCAGGTTGATGATGAGAATGTTGGAAACTAGGGAAAAGCCATCAGAAAAAGAGTTGGATATGGTTCAATAAGTCATAAAGGAAGCAGATGAGGAGGAGAAGGAGGAGGAGTAGGAGGAGGAGGAAGAGCAGGAGAAGGAGGAGGAGAAGGAGGAGGAGGAAAAAGAGGTAATAATATTTATGTCTTATATATATACAATGTGTTATATGATTTGGAAAATTAGTACGTGTTATATAGACAAATGTTAATGTACATAAGGAAGCCGAGGAGGACATGGCAAGGGAGAAGGAAATGGCAAAGGAGACTCAGGTGGGAGCCAAGGATTGATATCAGGCAGTTTGATGCGTGTCTAATATATGATGTTTTGCACCTCATTTCACACGCATTTCAGAGCTCAATTAAGTAGTTTATGCTACTATTTCCCTTGTTTCGTGTATTTCTTCCTTTTCGTGTGATTTTGTAGGAATGTGGAGAATATGGTGGAAAATGGACCAAATCTGCCCCGAAGTGTTTAGCATAGAATTTGACATGAAGTATTGACTCGAGGAATGAGCTTGGTGCGCGTTTCAAGGCCTAAAGATAGCAAAAGCATGGGTGCGTACGAGTTTAACAAGCAAAGAAGCACTTCCCGATTCTGCAGCCTGCTTCAGATAGAAATATCTCGAGTTCTAGAGCTGATAATTGAGTGATTCCAATTGGAGGTGAAAGCTTATCCTCTTAGCTTTCCAACGCCGCGTAGAACGCCTGATTTGACCAAGTAACGAAGAAATAGCAGCTGTTTTAAGATCGGTGCGCGCTGCAGGAATCGTCAGAATGCAATTCTGTACAGCACTCTTGGTCGATCGACTGGTACAAGTGGTCGATCGACCACCCCACGAGCTGATGCGTGAATTAAAAGACAAGAAGCCCATTGTACTTAAGTTTAGGAAATTAGGTTACGTTACTTCTTCTATATAACGTAACACAACTCTCCTGTATCAGGCATCTAGTTTTCAGATTACTTTACTTTAGGTTTTCATTCACATTCAATTTATCAATAAAGTTCTCATTGCTTTCGGATCTATTCTTCGCTTGTTCCAATTTTGGTAATCCTTGTTCCTTTATTTCAGTTTGTTCTTACTATTTTATTAGTTTAGAAATTGCTAGTTTAGATCCCTTGAACCCTAGTATAGTTTTATGTGCTTTATCAATTTAATTAATTAGTTCAATTATGCTTTCATTTATTGTTTTAATTACCAATTTAATTGTTGTTATTTGCATGAATATGAGTAGCTAAATCACCATTGCTAGGATGTAGGGGAGCTATAGCGTAGATGGCATAAATTATAGGCGATTTCGATTCACGGTATGGTCGATCGACCGGTACCCATGGTCGATCGACTGGTTACGCGTCTGGTTTTGCTTTGTTTGTTTCGTTGAGTGCTTTATCTTTCAATGAGACCGAAAGGAGACTTGATAGATGCTTAAACTTGACCATCCCATAGATCGAGAGATAGGAATGGTGATGCGTGTCTTTTATATGATGTTTTACATCCCATTTTACACGCATTTCAGAGCTCATTCATGTAGTTTATGCTACATTTCTCCCTATTTCCGTCTACTTCTTTATTTTTGTACATTATTGCAGAAATGTGAAAAAAACAACGGAAATCGAGCTAAATCCGTCCCCGAGTATCCTGCATTGCATGTGACGAGAAGTATTTGCTTAAGGAACGAGCTTGGTGCGCATTTCAAGACCCAAAAGACAAGTCCACGAGTTCATAGAAGTCAAGTAGCAGCTCAAGCAGTCGATCGACCATCACCTTCAGTCGATCGACCAACCCTCGAATTCTGAAGCTACATTCACGCTGCCAGCGATCGATCGACCCCTCACATCAGTCGATCGACCACGATGCTATTCCAGACGAGAATTAAAAGACTGAGGAAACGCAAGCCCATGAGGCTAGGTTTAGGAAATAAGAAGTTACGTTTATAGCTATATAACGTAACCTAATTCATTGAGTGGAGGGGGGAGTTTTTATCAGAAATTTACATTGAGTTTTTAGAATATCATAGTTAGGGTTTGGGATTATTGTGGAACATTGGATTTTTAATTCTTATTCCTTATCTTTCCTCTGTAACTCGGTATTCTTCTGCCCTATTTTTAGTTCATCTTTAATTCATCAATAGTATAGAATTGCTAAGTAGATTCCCGCAACCGTTATCATTGTTTATGTTAATTATTTGTTCTACTGTTTTAAGCATGAATTCCTCTGGTTACTTTATTAGTTTTATTATTGTTTTCACCCTTAGCATGAGTAGCTAAATAGTTTGTGCTAGGATGTAGGCGAATTTTAGCATAGGCGGCAAAGTATTGAACACGGACTGAATTCGCATGTCAGTCGATCGACTGACATTCTCAGTCGATCGACTGACCTCGTGAGGTTACCCTTCGTTTTAATTAAATTTAATGTTGTATTTAACAAATCGAATGCATGCGACTAGTTAGATACTTAATTTATGACTAACCCATTAGATCGAAAGATAGGGTAAGTTATTTGATCACCAATTAAATCGACTAAACTGTGCTGAGATCGAAAGATAGGTATAGTTTAGACCGTTAGTCACTTTTCAGGATGAGAGTCAGTATTAGTGATATTAGGGACCTATAGCGAGATCGAAAGATGCTATTTGTTAAGAGTGGACCGAGAGGACCTCTTATTTCCCGCCTCACTTGTGTTCGATTTAGACCTATTTAGTATGCTGCTACCGAAGCTTTAATGAACCGACCATCCTAGTACTCTTTCTTTATCTGTTTAATCCGTCTTTTTAGTTTACTATTTTTACTCTTAGCTTCAGACCAAATCAAATCATCCCCCATACTCGTTACCTTAGACTAAATTTAGACAACTAGAATTTACATCTGCCTCTCTGTGGTTCGACCCGATTGCCGCTTGCTATAGTAGTAGTTGGAAATTATAAATCTTATTTTTGACACCTCACGACGGGTATCAAATTTTGGCGCCGTTGCCGGGGAGACAATAGTTCTAATTTTAGTTGTTTTTACTTTTAGTCTTTCTTAGTTTAAGGGACTTCTGTTCCTTAAACTTTTCTTATATTCTTTTTGTAGTTTCTTCTTATGCGCAGGTCACAGGGTGGTGAACTAGTACCATTTGATCCTGAGATAGAGAAATCTTTGCGCGAGTTGAGACGAACACAAAGGGTATTACCGACAGAGGAAGAGCTGAGTACTCTGTCAAGCTATTACGAGAACGACATGTTCGAAGAAGACCCTGATCTTCACCCGTTTCCACTTCTTGGTACCGAGAGGCATTTACTTCTCCGAAATTCCAGTCATGGCCGAGGAAGCAAGTATAGCTAGTCATTCGAGCCGACAAACGGTGAAAATTTATATAAGGGGTTCGAATTACCGGGAGATGCCAGGAAGTTCGAACCAAAGCCTTCATACATCAACATGGTTGAGAGAAACCGATTCGGGGAGTTGCAAATGAAGATGCGGCTAAGCATATGGAGACCTTTATTGACTCTCATTGTTCCATACCCCCACCCCCGGTGTGACCCAAGACCAGATCAAGGAGACCATGTTTATCTTCTCCCTTCGTGATCTTTTGCAAAGGAGTGGTATAGAGATCCGGACCGAGCCGTTCATGGGATTGCGATTGGAATTCCTTGGCATTGGCATTCTACAAGAAGTACTTTTCTGCTTCTAAGACGATTGCTATTAGAGCCCAAATCACAAGTTTCAAACAAGGGCCGGATGAGAACTTCCACGAAGCATGGGTCCGATTTAAGAAGCTGGTGCGAACCATACCGCACCATGGGTTCGAGAAGTGGAGCTTGTGCAATCATTTCTACAATGGGTTGTACGACGATCAGAGGGCCATTTTGGATGTGCGAGCCCAATGGCCGATTCGGCGAGAATTTGGTGCAACCAAGGGGTGGAAGATCATTGACGATCTAGCCACCCACAAGGTCGAGTATGGTAATTCGGAGGGAACCAGAGGAGAGCTGCTGAATCTTCCTCTGTTGCTGCACTTGAGGCTCTCACTGCGAGATTTGACAAGTATGAACTAGGAGGAGTTTCTAAAGGTGGGATGTATCAAGTAAACGCTGTGTCAGACGGTCCTTTCGTTTGCGAAAGGTGTGGATCTGAGGGACACGTTTCGAAGAATTGTCCTAGTCCCTTTGAGTCTTGTGCTGCCTTTCAACACTATAGGCAGACAAACACCTACTATGAGCCGAATGCCCACCCAAACTTGAGTTGGAGGAGCCAAAATGTCCTGAATCCAACTCAACCTCCGCCGCAGCAGCAACCTTATGTACCTCCTCATCAAAAGCAACAACAATATCATAAACTTCCTTATGTGCCGCAGCAGCAACAATCGCAGAATTCTGAATTTTCCGAGCTTAAGAACCTGTTGCTAAAGGAGTCCCAAGCAAGAGAGGCCGGAATGAAGCTACTAGAGAGCCAAATTGCTCAATTGGCTAGCAAAAGTAACACTCGAGCTCCCGGACACTTGCCGACCCAAACTGACCAAAAGGAGACCCTAAATGCCATCACTTTGAGGAGTGGGTCCACCCTTGAGGGACCTGCCATGGTCGAGGACGCTGTTGAAAAAGATGAGCCGGAATCAAGTCAAAAGAAAGCTTCAACGAATAAATCAAAAAAGCAGTACCAGTCTACCGGGTATATCGATCGATCGACCGATACACGGGATTCTGAGGTTACAGAGCTCGAATGTGCACAACGGTCGATCGATCGAGGACATTGGTCGATCGACCAAGGTTCTCGCGATAGCGAGGAATTTCGTCCTCCGATGCCCGATAACTTGAGGGACCATTTGTTTTGGGCACGACAACCCCGAAGGTATTAGGACCGGACCGAAGCGCCGATGGGTCCGTCCGGTTCAAGTTTGACCCAATGACGGTCAATGGCTCACATTTGAGACGGTCTGAGGAGGGTTCAAGTTTCAACAAGGAGAAAGCAGTGGACTTCCAGCCTAAGTCCACGGATGCCGGCATGCGCAACTTAGAGGAGAGGGCTAAGGTACTTCTTACAGCCCCATATCCGGAGAGACTAGTGCCGACAAAGGAACAGGTATCTTTCAATAAATTTGAGAAAGTTATTCGTAGCTTGAATGTTCAGGTACCCTTCCTTGAGTTAGCTAACCAAGTGCCAGCATATACTAAATTCATGAAACAGCTATTGTCAAAGAAAAAGTCGCTTGAACATGTGCACATTGTCGCTTTAACTAAAGAGTCTTGCTCTTACTTGTCTCACACTGCACCCCATAAGCTAGAGGACCCGGGTAGCTTTTCTGTTCCTTGTAATATAGGTACCTTCTCTATTGAAAAGGCGTTATGTGACTTAGGAGCTAGTATAAGTGTCATGCCCTTGAGTCTAGCTAGGAAGCTTAAGTTGACTAGGTTCGCGGTGACAGACATGACAGTTCAGATGGCTGACCGATCTGCGGTCCAGCCAATAGGGGTCTTAGAGGACATCCCTGTCCAAATAGGGAAGTTCTTTTTCCCCGTCGACTTTGTTGTACTTGACATGCCTGAGGATGCTCATATACCCATTATTTTGGGTAGGCCATTTCTGCACACTGCTGGTGCAGTCATAGATGTCGGTCTAGGCACCTTGACTTTCAAGGTAGGCAAGCATTCTATTGTCTTTGCCCAACCGGCTAAGAAAAAGGACCCCATGTGGCCTGTGACTTGTAATACGGTTTCTGAAAAGAAATCGTACTTTGTGCTTCCTGAATTACCTGTCTCTATTACTGCTTCTGTGTTAACCCCTCCGCCCCAGATTGGGAGCAAAAGGGAGGAAGAATCTGTTGTTTTAGATGTTGCAGGAGCTGGTTTGGGGAAGGAAGAGCTGCAGGTCACTCTAGCTGCGAAGAAACCGATCATTCAAAGAGGAGGTCGTGGTTGTCTGAGCTATGGGATTGATGAAGTTGTTGATGACGAGCCGGTTAAAGCCAGAAAGTCTGATTTGGATTCTGACAAGCTCGAAGAGATCCTTGACTGGAGAAATGATGAGAGTGTTGGTCCGTTGAGCCATACGGACGTGGAAGCTAAGAAGGGTGCAACTGCTCAAATAAGCACCATTGAGGCTACCTCTAGTAGCCAGAAGCCGACGAAGTGGGCCATACCGTGGTCCTTCTTGATCAACTATTAGTTGATCGAGCTCGTTATAAACTTCATTTTATTTGCTTTTGTTAACGACATTTTTATTGCTTTTGTGTGCGCGAAAACTTCGCATTTTATTTCGTTTGCTTAGGATTTTTTTTAAGTACTTTAGACTTTATTCTGGGTTTTGCGCAATTTTGGGCGCGTATTATTGTGCATTTGCAGGTTTTTAGACCTCTTTTGCTCAAGTTATTGAGCAAATACGAAGAAGTAAGGAGTACAAAGAAGATACTTTGATCGATCGATAGCTTCATTGGTCGATCGACTGAGTTGCGCTTTCCAGGAGCTTCTGTTCCTGTTCATCTGGTCGATCGAGTGCCCCTTTTGGTCGATCGACCGAAGACACTGCTGTACCTATTCAAGACCTCTCCCCTGCTGTGTTTGGTCGATTTGCGGACTTAAGGGAGTTTTCTACTCCACTTTATTTTCCGTCTAACTAATTATTTCTTCTATTTTCTCAATTGTGCACATATTTACCGCTTCGAAATTGTTTTTCTCAGTCTTATGCGTGATATTTGCTTGTCTTTCAGGTACTTATTGGTAGCATCTTTAGCTCTCGAAACCTCCTAGCTCATTTGGTTTGGGAGGTTTCCTTCGCTGCGCTTAAAGTCTTGTAAGTTCCCAATTTCCACTTCACGTCACGTTTATTTATTTCAATATACGCAAATTCCCATTTCTCTTTTCTTCATTACATGATTTTGCACAATGGGGACATTGTGCGATTTGGTTTGGGGAAGGGTTTTGCGTCGCATATCATTTGCTTGCATTCACGTTTAATTTTGTTTTGCATTGTTTTATTTCATTTCTCTTATATATACAAAAATTCAAAAAAAAAAAAAAATTGAAAAAATTGAAAAAATTCCATAAAATGCACGTTTATTTTAGCATATAGGTCGAGTCGGAACGGTAGTATTTCAAGGATGATATTGCATTTTGCACCTGTTTTGCCTGAGCCTTGCTTATCATCTTGTTATTAGTGGAATCGTAATTGCATATCTACGAGTTTTCGTTAACTTATTTGCTGGACTTGAGACTTGACTTAGAAAATTGGCAAACTACATCATATATTCTGAGAATTAGAGCCTATAACTGGTGACATTCATGACCGGTTTATCTAAGAATGTGAGTAGTACTCCTTATGAGACATGTTTCCTTAATGTGCATAAATATGAACTTAATCTGCTTAATACCTGTATGCATTCGTTTTGAGGTTTGTTGACACATGTGGTAGAGGTCCCCTTTTCTCATTTTACCCATAAACTCCACACTGCCAAAAATATCCCTTTTTGTCCCATTTACTACATCCTGATTGCTTTGTCCTTTGTCAAGCTAGTAGTCTGTGTTCTTGGGGTTGTTACTCGTTTTTTGGCGGCATATGCTCATGTTTGAGATAATATTGGGAAGATGAAATGAAGGAGGAAAGAAAGAAATAGAAAAAGAAAAAAAATGAATGAAAAAAAGATTCGAAAAAGAAAAAAAAAAGAGAGAGAGAGTTCTGTACTGTTCAAAGCGGTCGATCGACTGGCATAATTGGTCGATCGACTGGATGGTCCGAGAAGAGAAGAAAATCAATTCGCATAATTCAATCCTTTATCTTATGGCGATTTTTGCTCCCATGTTGCATCTATATCTTATGGGAGTTAGTTGATTACTTTTATACTGGAAATTGTGAGATTTGTGCTTGCTTTAGCACCGTTTCGTTTGATTATGAGCAAGAAGTTGGATGTTGCCTTATGGTTCCGTTTTGGTACTAGCTTGATCACCTGTACCTCCACTTTTCCATAACTGTTTTGCCTCTTCTTACCCATACCTCACATATCCACATATATACCTCGGCATGTGTCATGGTCTTTTGTTGGTTGGAATGCATATGTACGGTCATAGAGATTTCTTTCATATTATATTGCAGGCATGTTCTTATAGGTCGTAGTTAGGTGAGAGTCTTTACAAAATGAATTCTTTCTATCCTCTTATACATTCACCTGTGCTTATGAGTGATATGAGCGACCCGTGAGAGTCCGATTTGATAAGTCTCTGCAGTTGTCAGTTCGGCAGTTTTTAACGACTTCATAATTCGTTTGCATTATTCACTTTACTAATTGTTTGTTGGTTGTGCATTAAAATGGTTTAGGCTTTACATGTTGCATTTCACTCTGAGATTGAACTCGTTCCATTAGGTCATTAGATCGAGTCTAGTTCTTGCTTGGGGACAAGCAAGGGTTCGGTTTGGGGAAGTTTGATGCGTGTCTTTTATATGATGTTTTACATCCCATTTTAGACGCATTTCAGAGCTCATTCATGTAGTTTATGCTACATTTCTCCCTATTTCCGTCTACTTCCGTATTTTTGTACATTATTGCAGAAATGTGAAGAATCCAACGGAAATCGAGCTAAATCCGTCCCCGAGTATCCTGCATTGCATGTGACGAGAAGTATTTGCTTAAGGAACGAGCTTGGTGCGCAATTCAAGACCCAAAAGACAAGTCCACGAGTTTATAGAAGTCAAGTAGCAGCTCAAGCAGTCGATCGACCATCACCTTCAGTCGATCGACCAACCCTCGGGTTCTGAAGCTCTACATTCATTCGCAAGCGATCGATCGACCCCTCACATCAGTCGATCGACCACAATGCTATTCCAGACGAGAATTAAAAGACTGAGGAAACGCAAGCCCATGAGGCTAGGTTTAGGAAATAGAAGTTACGTTAATAGCTATATAACGTAACCTAATTCATTGAGTGGAGGGGGGAGTTTTTATCAGAAATTTACATTGAGTTTTTAGAATATCATAGTTAGGGTTTGGGATTATTGTGGAACATTGGATTTTTAATTCTTATTCCTAATCTTTCCTCTGCAACTCGGTATTCTTCTGCCCTATTTTTAGTTCATCTTTAATTCATCAATAGTATAGAATTGCTAAGTAGATTCCCGCAACCGTTATCATTGTTTATGTTAATTATTTGTTCTACTGTTTTAAGCATAAATTCCTCTGTTTACTTTATTAGTTTTATTATTGTTTTCACCCTTAGCATGAGTAGCTAAATAGTTTGTGCTAGGATGTAGGCGAATTTTAGCATAGGCGGCAAAGTATTGAACACGGACTGAATTCGCATGTCAATCGATCGACTGACATTCTCAGTCGATCGACTGACCTCGTGAGGTTACCCTTCGTTTTAATTAAATTTAATGTTGTATTTAACAAATCGAATGCATGCGACTAGTTAGATACTTAATTTATGACTAACCCATTAGATCGAAAGATAGGGTAAGTTATCTGATCACCAATTAAATCAACTAAACTGTGCTGAGATCGAAAGATAGGTATAGTTTAGACCGTTAGTCACTTTTCAGGATGAGAGTCAGTATTAGTGATATTAGGGACCTATAGCGAGATCGAAAGATGCTATTTGTTAAGAGTGGACCGAGAGGACCTCTTGTTTCCCGCCTCACTTGTGTTCGATTTAGACCTATTTAGTATGCTGCTACCGAAGCTTTAATGAACCGACCATCCTAGTACTCTTTCTTTATCTGTTTAATCCGTCTTTTTAGTTTACTGTTTTTACTCTTAGCTTCAGACCAAATCAAATCATCCCCCATACTCGTTACCTTAGACTAAATTTAGACAACTAGAATTTACATCTGCCTCTCTGTGGTTCGACCCGACTGCCGCTTGCTATAGTTGTAGTTGGAAATTATAAATCTTATTTTTGACACCTCACGACGGGTATCAAATCGACAATAATTAACGAATTAAAATGACTAAATTGCTAGGATCGAGAGATAACGTGATTTAGTTTGCATTAGGAATCATTAATCAAGAACGAGAGTTAGTATTAATGAGACTTAGGGAATAGTAGCATAGGTCGAGAGGTAGCTACTATTTAACATGGACCGAGATGACTTGTTTTCCCCATCCTTCGCGACCGTATTTTGAAGTTACCTAGGATTATGTGCCATCGCAGCTATAGTGAACCGACCGTCTTAGCATTTCTTTTATCATAGTTTACATCTTTTGCATCTTTTATTTATTTATTTAATTTATGTTATTAGTTTTAGAATTTATTCACATCAAAACCCCCACACTGTTACCGATAGACTGAAATATAAAGCAACTATTATCTCCCTACCTCCCTGCGGATCGACCCTTACTACCGCTTGCTAGTTGTAGTTCGGAATTTATAAATATTATTTTTGGTACTCACTTCGACAGGTATCAAATTTTGGCGCCGTTGCCGGGGAGGCAGCGCTAGTTTTAGTTGTTTTTTATTTTAGTCTGTGTTTCGCCTCAAGGTCCTATCTACAGTACTTCAGAAGGGTGCACCCATGTTCCATTCTCAGGAGCAGCAGGTGCCGTTTTGTGGGAGATGCGGCGGAGCGGGACACACATCTGAGGCATGCAGGAACCCTAAGGAGAAGATGTTTGCTTTTCATCAACTTCAGCTCGATAATTCGTATAATTACGCTCCTACTTCACCGCATCAACCATATGTGCCTCCTTATGAAGCCCACCACCATCCACTCCGTCACAGCAAGAGTCAAATAATGAAGTTGCAGAGTTGATAAGTCTAGTGCAGCTGCTTATGGTAGAGGTACAGAAAAGTAATGCGGCAAATGAGGTCTCAATCATGGAGCTGAAATCTTAAATTGCTACATTAGACAAGAATGCAGCTGAGATACCGAGTCAATTTCACTCTCTTAATCAGCGTATTGAGACAATACATGCAATGACGCTGAGGAGCGGGTCTGCTCTCGATGGACCCGAGAAAGCTGCTGAAAAAGGGAAGAAGAAAAAGGGCGAGAAAAAGACGATAAGCAGTAATCACGGTCGATCGACCACATCACCTAGTCGATCGACCAGTCCGCGAAATGACATAGCTTCTGGTACTGTTGAAACCAGTCGATCGACTGAGGAAGCAGCTGATGACGAACCATTCCATCCTCCAATGCCAGACAACTTGAGGGACTTCTTGTTTCGGGGTACGACGGCTCCGAAACTATCGAGGCAAGATCCAGATGTTGATGGATCTGTTCCGATTCCAAAGTATGACCCTGCGACGGTCAATGGTTCATTCCTGAGACGAACTGAAGAAGGTTCGAGCTATAACAAGGATAAAGTAGTGGATTTTCAGCCTAAGTCCACTGATGCCGGTATGAGAGACCTAGAGGATAGGGCTAAGCTACTTCTGACAGCCCCATATCCAGAGAGGCTGGTACCAACGAAGGATGAGGTATATTTTGAAAAATTTAAAAATGTCACTCATAGTCTCAATGTGCAAGTACCTTTTCTTGAGTTGGTTAATCAACTTCCCACTTATATGAAATTCATGAAGCAGCTTTTAAATAAGAAGCGGAAACTTGATAGGGTCGAGTCTGTTAATTTAACTGAAGAATCTAGCTCTTATTTGACTCACACTGCTCCACACAAGTTAGCTGACCCGGGTAGCTTTTTAGTCCCTTGTAATATTGGTACCTTCTCAATTGAGAAGGCATTATGTGATTTAGGGGCTAATATTAGTGTCATGCCTTTGAGTCTTGCTAGGAGATTAGGATTGACTAGATTTGCGGTCACTAATATGACAGTGCAAATGGCTGATCGTTCTGCGGTCCAGCCCGTAGGAGTCCTAGAGGATATTCTTGTGCAAATAGGAAAATTCTTCTTCCTAGTTGACTTTATTGTGTTAGACATACCCGAGGATGCCCATATCCCTATCATTTTGGGTAGACCCTTTCTGCACACTGCTGGTGCAGTTATTGATGTTGGCTCAGGGACACTGACCTTTAAGGTGGGGAAGCAGTCCATTAGTTTTGCCCAGACTTATAGGAAGAAAGATGCTATGTGTCCTGTGACTTGTAATGTGATTTCTACTCGTAAGTCTTATGTGGTAATTACTGACACTCATCCTTCATTACCTGTTCCTATTCCTGTTATGACACCTCCGCCCCAGAATGGGAGCAAATTGGAAGACAATTCTTCTGTTTTGGATGTTGCAGGAACCGGTTTGGGGAAGAAAGAACAGCTGATCGCTCCGGCTGTTAAGGAGCCCATTGTTCAGAGAGGCGGTTTGGGATGTCTGAGCTATGCAACTGACGAGGAGCCAGGTGAGGAGCCCAAGAAAAAGGAGCCAGTCAAAATTTCGGAGTCGGATCTTGAGTGTGAGGAGCTAGAAGATGATGGCCATGCTTGGGAAGATGCTAGAGATGATCCGTTGAGTATTCCAGGCGGAGTAGAGTGGAGTCCAGCTTCTGAGATGAGCACTGCGGAAGCTACTTCATGTAGACAGAAGCCTTGGTCGGAGATTTTCCGCAGTTTCCGTTGATTCGTTTCTTAGACCTTTTTAAGACAATTTATTGCTTTTAGACTACTTATCGTTTTTCGTGTGCGCGAAACTTCGCTTAGTTTGGTTTGCTTAGGATTTTTATAAACTTTAGACTATTACTTTGGGTTTTGCGCAATTTTTGGGCGCGTTATTATGTGCTTTTGCAGGTATATAGACCATATTAGCTCAAGTTATTGAGCTAATTCGAAGAAATCAGAACTTACATCAGCTATTGCAGTCGATCGACTGGCCAGTATGGTCGATCGACTGAGCTGCGAGTTCCAGGAGATTCTGTTCCTGTTCATCCTGGTCGATCGACTGGGTGATGTGGTCGATCGACCGCCCAGAGCTGCTGTACCTGTTTTTGATCATTCCCCTGCTGAGTTTGGTCGATTTGCGGAATTGAAGGAGTCTTCTCTCCTTTTCCGACATATTTCTGTTTTCTTCCGTTTTCTCATTTTCGCACATAATTTTACCGTCCCAATTTTGCTTTCTCGGAATTACGCGTGGTATTGTTGTCTTTTCAGGTACTTATTGGTAGCACTGCTGGCTACTGAAACCTCCTAGCTCACGCTGGTTTGGGGAGGTTTCCTTTTGCTGCGCTTAAAGTCTTGTGAGTTTCTGAGTCCTTATGTTATGTCAATTTTAGTTATTATTTCGCAAAATCCCATTTCCTTTGTTTATCTCATTACATGATTTTGCACAATGGGGACATTGTGTGATTTGGTTTGGGGAAGGGTTTTGCGTCACTTTCACATGTTTTATTGCATTTCTGTTTCACGTTTATTGCATTTTAGTTTGCATTGTTTATTTAATTTCCTATATATATATACAGAAAATCCAAAAAATTGAAAAAAATTGAAAAAACTTCAAAAATGCATGTTTATTTTAGCATATAGGTTGAGTCGGAACGGTAGTATTTCAATGATGACATTGCATTTGCAGCTGTTTATGCCTAAGCCTTGATAATTGACATGTTATTAGTAGAATCATATATGCATAGTCTACGAGTTTTCGTTAAATTTCTTGCTGAACTTGAGACTTGACTTAGATTTTTGGCAAACTACATTATATTCTGAGATTTAGAGCTTATAACTGGTGTCCTCTGTGACCGGTTTATTTAGGAATGTGAGTAGTTACTCCTTATGAGACATGTTACATAAATTTGCATAAATATGAACTTGATCTGCTTAATACCTGTATGCATTCGGTTTGTGGTTTGTTGACACATGTGGTAGAGGTTCCTCTTTATTCATTTTGCCCATGAAACCCCTCATAGCCAAATTAAGTCTTTTGTCCCTTAACTACATCCTATATTTAGCCTGCCTTTGTCAAGCTAGTAGTCTTAGTTTTTGGGAAAGTGTTTATTGCGGTTTGGTTATATGCTCATTTTGAGATGATGTTGTGAAGATGAAAAAAGGAAAGAAAGAAAAAATAGAATTGAAAAGAAAAAAAAAAGAGAATAAAAATGATTTGAAAAAGAAAGAAGAAAAAAAGAAACGAGTACTGTAGATGGTGGTAGATCGACTGACCATATTGGTCGATCGACTGCATCCGAGAAAAAAGAAAGTTCGAAAAAATCACATGTTGCAATTATTATGATTTGGTGATTTCCAATCCCATTTTATCATTTATATCCTTTGGGGAGTTAACTTTTATGGAGGTTGTGGGTTTTGTGCCTCGAATTGGCACCGTCTTGTAACATTTACATTGAGTTTGAAGTTGGGATTCGCTTATAGTTTGGATTGCAGTACTAGCTTGGCTTATTACTCCTCATATCCAAATTCATTTTATCCCTTTCTTACCCATAGCCTCACATATCCATATTGACCTCGGCATGTGTCATGGTCATCTGTTTGGTTGGAATGCATATGTACGGTTGTAGAGATTATTTTCATATTAGATTGCAGGCATGTTCTTATGGTCGTAGTTAGGTGAGTGTCGTTACAAAATTACTTCTTTCTATCTTTACATATATTCACCTGTGCTTATTTGAGTGATTTGAGCGACCCGTGAGAGTCCAATTTGATAAGTCTCTATAGTTGACGGTTTAGCAGTTTTTAACGACTCCATAACTCGTTTGCATGATTCACAATGCTAATTGATTGTTAGTTGTGCATTAAATTGGTTTAGGCTTTACTTGTTGCATTTCGCTTTGATATTGAACTCGTTCCATTAGGTTCTAAGATCGACTCTAGTTCTTGCTTGGGGACAAGCAAGGGTTTGGTTTGGGGAAGTTTGATGCGTGTCTAATATATGATGTTTTGCACCTCATTTCACACGTATTTCAGAGCTCAATTAAGTAGTTTATGCTACTATTTCCCTTGTTTCGTGTATTTCTTCCTTTTCGTGTGATTTTGTAGGAATGTGGAGAATATGGCGGAAAATGGACCAAATCTGCCCCGGAGTGTTTAGCATAGGATTTAACATGAAGTATTGACTCAAGGAATGAGCTTGGTGCGCGTTTCAAGGCCTAAAGATAGCAAAAGCATGGGTGCGTACGAGTTTAACAAGCAAAGAAGCACTTCCCGATTCTACAGCCTGCTTCAGATGGCAATATCTCGAGTTCTAGAGCTGATAATCGAGTGATTCCAATTGGAGGTGAAAGCTTATCCTCTTAGCTTTTGAACGCCGCATAGAACGCCTGATTTGACCAAGTAACAAAGAAATGGCAGCTGTTTTAAGATTGGTGCGGGCTGTAGGAATCGTCAGAATGCAATTCTGTACAGCACTCTTGGTCGATCGACTGGTACAAGTGGTCGATCGACCACCCCACGAGCTGATGCGTGAATTAAAAGACGAGAAACCCATTGTACTTAAGTTTAGAAAATTAGGTTACGTTACTTCTTCTATATAACGTAACACAACTCTCCTGTATCAGGCATCTAGTTTTAAGATTACTTTACTTTAGGTTTTCATTCACATTCAATTTATCAATAAAGTTCTCATTGCTTTCGGATCTATTCTTCGCTTGTTCCAATTTAGGTAATCCTTGTTCCTTTATTTTAGTTTGTTCTTACTATTTTATTAGTTTAGAAATTGCTAGTTTAGATCCCTTGAACCCTAGTATAGTTTTATGTGCTTTATTAATTTAATTAGTTCAATTATGCTTTCATTTATTGTTTTAATTACCAATTTCATTATTGTTATTTGCATGAATATGAGTAGCTAAATCACCATTGCTAGGATGTAGGGGAGCTATAGCGTAGATGGCATAAATTATAGGCGATTTCGATTCACGGTATGGTCGATCGACCGGTACCCATGGTCGATCGACTGGTTACGCGTTTGGTTTTGCTTTGTTTGTTTCGTTGAGTGCTTTATCTTTCAATGAGACCGAAAGGAGACTTGATAGATGCTTAAACTTAACCATCCCATAGATCGAGAGATAGGAATGGACAATAATTAACGAATTAAAACGACTAAATTGCTAGGATCGAGAGATAACGTGATTTAGTTTGCATTAGGAATCATTAATCAAGAACGAGAGTTAGTATTAATGAGACTTAGGGAATAGTAGCATAGGCCGAGAGGTAGCTACTATTTAACATGGACCGAGAGGACTTGTTCTCCCCATCCTTCGCGACCGTATTTCGAAGTTACCTAGGATTATGTGCCATCGCAGCTATAGTGAACCGACCGTCTTAGCATTTCCTTTATCATAGTTTACATCTTTTGCATCTTTTATTTATTTATTTAATTTATGTTATTAGTTTTAGAAGTTATTCACATCAAAACCCCCACAACTGTTACCGATAGACTGAAATATAAAGCAACTATTATCTCCCTACCTCCCTGCGGATCGACCCTTACTACCGCTTGCTAGTTGTAGTTCGGAATTTATAAATATTATTTTTGGTACTCACTTCGACAGGTATCACAGTTGAAGAGGAAGAGGAAGCTAGGAAGGCCGTGACACAGGAAGAGATTGAGGTAGTTGATGATCAGATGTTCTTCTCTACACCGGAAAAGGAAATAGCTGCTAGTTTATAATTATTCATCTCAGTATACGTTTTTTACTTATGAAATTTATTAAAGGTAGTGAATGTATTTGTACTAATTGATTAAAGCTGCCGTGAAGGGCGATTGCAAAGTGTCTTGTCGTCTGTTCTATTTACAGGGGAAATAGAAAGTTGTTGTTGCCAGGGTATACATGTTCGCTTATGACCGGCTTCAACAAGTTAAGGTTCATGGTATAGCCCTTCGTCGCAATTGCAGTAAAGTTGAAGTGTCCCAATTATATAAAGACGGTTATGAGGAAGTAAAAGTACCATTTCATACTGAGGAGGTCACGTATTTGAAAGAAGCCCTGAGTTCTTATGTACAATGGCCTAACAACCTCATCAATGTTGTCATCCCGGAGGTACCTATATGCAGACGTTAATTATTACTTGTTTTTTAAATATATTAGGGTACGAATATTAACACATCGTAAGTACTTTAATCTTTACATTTGTAGAAGTTAAGCAAAGTCATGGCAGCAGCTAAAGGAATTACTACTACGTCAACGGAAGTTGTTGTAGTCAAGCGTGCTTATGAATCTTATTATGAATCGTGTGAATATAAGAAAAAAAATAAAAACTGCTTCGCTGATGACTTTGAACAACCTAGATGTAAAGAAGTCACCTAGAGGGGATGTAGTCATGATTAACATTGAAGAGGAAATTATGGGCGCAACTGATGTAGCCGTACTGGACCCGAAGCAACTGATGGAATTTGTCGACCTTGACAATTTAGATGATGTTCACATTTTGATTTGGATGAAGTAAGTTTTATTAGTAAAACTATTTAGTTATTTTTATTTACGAATAATGATGTTTGTTTAAATTATCAATTACAATAATATTCTTCGTTCCATGTGGCGTAATAAGTACCTGAATAATCAGATCACTGAGTGGAAGGTCCCATTTCACGCCTACGGATTCTTGAGTCCTAAGGCATTCTCTGTGCACAGAATTTCATACGAAGAACAAATCAATAGTATCGCTCGTCGGTTGATGTCGTCCAAAAAACTATGGCTTGCCCCCTTCAATGAGAATATGTATGTATAGTACGTGATTATTGTAATGAATTACGGTTCTATAAATTTATTACTAACATGCTTAAATGCGTGTAAATGAACTAACAGTTCATTGTCCCAAATTGAATAGAAAGCATTGGGTGCTACTGGCAATCCAAGTGGAAACAAAAACAGTGTACTGGATTGACTCTCGCGAAGACAAACCCTCTGACAGTTGTGTAAGGATGATAACTGAGTATGTTTACAACCTTCAATAATGTCATTTGTTATTGTATGAGTTGAAACATATATATATATATATATATATATGCAAATAATAATGGCATGAGTGTATATTTATGATTTAGTGTTTTTGAAGCAAAAAAAAAAAGATTATGTCCACTTGGGAAATATGAAAGCGACGTTGTTACCAATTTTATCACGCCATTAGTAAGTGTATTCTTAATAATTACTCGTATCATTTAATTAATGTTTATGCAAGAGGTTGATTATCTAATTCAGCTGATTTGTGTGTGATTTATATAATAGTCTCCTAAAGCACCAGACGACAAACAATGCGGTTTTTATGCTTGCCAGTCCATGTGGAAGGTTATCAACAGAAAACTATCTACCATTCCGATACGGGTTAGTGTGATTTAAAAAATATTTCAGACGTAAATTGAGTTCAATTCTGTATACTTCCATGTATTATATCTATTTTTATTATGTATATTTTGAATTGTAGTTTTCATAAATACTCAAAAAAGCCCCGAAATATTCGCCAGAGGACATCAACCAGATGAGAAATATGTGGGCCAGTTATGTTATTTCATTAGCGAGGTCTTAATAGTTTTCCCATGCTTTATGTACGAGTGTGTATATATAGATCCATTGTGTATTAGTTTCTTTTGTTTTCTCAATAGCAGTTGTGTTTTGGCTGTTGATCATCCTGTTTGTACTGTTTTTAAACTGGGTTTAATTGATTGCGGGGTGTAATATTTTGATACAGGATTGAATTTTTTTTTGCAATCGCACAAATTTCTTTGGAATGCTATTTTTCAAAGAAGAATCGAAAAAATAGCATTTCAAAGAAATTGCTACAAATCTTCTTTGAAAAAATAGCATTTCAAAGATTTGCTAGAAACAGTTAAAATCATTTTTTAAAAAAAAACAAAAATTAAAAACGATAACGGTTAAAAACAACCCGTTGCAAACAATTAATTGACAACGGTTTTATTTAGATAAATAACCGTTGACATATTTTCCCTCCCATTCAAACCGCTAAAAATATAAGATAACGAACGATAACCGTTGTCGAGTTCAAAACTTTTACAATGGTTTATTTAAGCATAATCGTTGACAAAATTTCATCAATATAAATAGATAACGGTTATATACCATTGTCAACAGATGAATATAACAACGGTTTTGCACACAATAAAGCCGTTGTTAAATTTTGACATTCAATTAAATAAGATAACGAAATGAACCGTTATTATATATAATATTTAACAACGGTTTTGGAACGATAAGACGTTGTCAAGAGTAAACTACGACAACGGATTTGATACCGTTCTTAAGATTTAACAACGGTTCTTGATGTTATATAACGGTCGCTTGTTATTTGTACAACCTTGGTATATATTTAACAACCCTCGTTGCAATAACGATCCCGTGTTTCTATTTAAAAACAGTAATTTGCATTATTTGACCGTTATTGGATGTCTTATTTGGCGTAGTGCATGTTTGTTTCCCCTAATTCCCCATTAACCCTAGCTAAGGAAACTACTCACTCATGAACAAGTTTAACATGTTATTAAGGTTGTCAATCATACTAACGAAGCAAAACATGATGAATAAATGATGTGATTAACAATAATTAAACAAGAGTAAAAGAGATTATACCTATATGAGATGATCCAAATAATAAAGCAAAGAATAATAGAAGAAAGCTTAATTGATTGATGAAGAGTTGTTAATTCTCCAATAATAACCCAATAATCTTCAATTACCCAATAATAATAAACTTGAATAATGATTAAGGAAATATTAATATGTAATTTTGTGTAATGATTGAGATTAATCTAATCTAAGAGAGGTTTTTATCTAATCTAAGAGGACTCCCCCTCTTGATTATTACAAATGGATTATATATATTGGTACATCATTAGGTTAAGCAAGGGTAGATTAGTAAATAACATTGCTAAGTGTTGAATAGAGAATTGCAAGTCCCGAGGGAAATGAGCAGATCCTCTTGCTAGTCCTGCCTCGGTCCGCTCGTCCTGTGGTATGGCACGGGCTCTTCTGACTTGTGATCCGCTCGAATCCTGGGAAAGACGCTCGGATCCTGACGCTGCAAGTCGCTCGTCCTGGGCATAAGACGCTTGGATCCTGGTGCTATGGGACGCTCGGATCATGCTCGGGCCGCTCGAATCCATGGACAGAGTAGTTCCCATTCTTGACTGCCTACAATCCGCTCGTCTTGAGTCTGGCACGCTCGTCTTGAGTCTGGCACGCTCGGATTGAGTTCGGGACGCGCGGATTGGCGGGCAGCTTGTCTATTTTAGCTCGGATTGTAAAACGGACGTCATTTCCTCATCCGGACTCCTATTGGAGTGATTCAAAAGCCTAGACCACTTGATTTTTCGACGCAGTTTCATCTAGCATATTTTCAAAGCCAAAGAAGCAACTCTTGGTTTGGTTCCGAGTAATTTCTTCTTGCAATGGCTTCCTTCTCGTCATCCTTGCTTTTAAGCCTATGATCCTTCTATATACTCTTTATTCCTACATCCTTGGTCATTATTCTTGCCTCCTCTTCATACTAGTCCATCCAAAATCATCAACAAGCTTCCAAATATGCACAGGAGACGGGAATTCTGCCTCCTTGTCTCCTTTCCTATAAGACATATACAATGCAATAGGAAAGCAAAATAGGAAGGAATTGACGGATAAAATGGTCAAGAAATGCTATATTAGTATGCAAAATAGGTTCAATTAGGGGACTAAATGTGTGCAATTAAGAGTCACATCAATGACCCGGATTTGAGACGCGAGCTTAATGAACCTAAGTCTAGTTTAAACCACCCTTGAGATAATGCATGATTTTGGGGGAGTTGAAACTCGGAATTAGGTACCCGACCTTCGAACCCGAGAGGGGGGTTGGAAAGTTTTGCTAGTGTCCACGCACGAGACCGAAATGGAGGTGTTTGGCGACCTAGAGTCGTCATCCTCTTTCACACTACCTAATCGACCACTTAACGGAAAATTAAACTTGTAGGAGCATTTGTCGATGGAGAAGTCGGGTCCTAGGCCTTCATTAATCTTGATTACATCATTTTCATTGACTTTCTTAATTTCCATCACTAATTCAATTGCATTTTATTTTATTTAGTCTAGTTGTTTAGTTTAAAAACCCATCTCATTTATTGTTGACTTAGCTAAACAAGAGACTAAAAATGATTGGTAATCTCCCATGCTCCTTGTGGATTGGACCCTCATATTGTGCGATGACAACCGTACACTTGTGAGGTTAAACTTTGAACCATCAAGTTTTTGGCGCCGTTGCCGAGGAGCAAAGGCTAGATATTAATCGTTTTATTCTAGCTTAGACTAGGTCTTTTTTTTGTTACTAATACTTAAGAGTGTTGATAGAATCACTAATTGTTGAAGAACCTCTAGTAGTGGAAGGTGAACTAGAAGAAACGGGTAATCAAGAATTCTTTGAGAATCCTTTTGGGACTCCCGAAGAAGTAGTTATGGCCGTGATTCCTATGAGAGACAAGTTGGCTCCAAAAACAATAGTAAACCCGAGTATTGTAAAGCCACCAATTCAAGCTAATAACTTTGAAGTGAAGGGTACATTACTACAACTAGTCCAAGGGAATCAATTTGGGGGAGGTCCAACCGAGTACCCAAATGAGCATATCAATGACTTTTTGGATAGTTGTGAGATGTACAAAGCCAATGGAGTCACGGATGATGCCATCCGCCTTAGGCTATTCCCTTACTCTTTGAGGGTAAGTGCTAAGCAGTGGCTCAAGAGTTTAGAACCCGAATCACTAAGGACGTGATGTCTCAAAAGCTTTCTTGAACAAATACTTCCCGCCTCAAGAACGGCAAAGATCAAAAGTGAGCTCCAAGGTTTCACTCAACTCGATGATGAAACCCTCTACGACGGCATAGGAACGATACAAGAAAGGCCCTCCAAAGGTTGTGTTCTCATCATGGGATCGGTGAGGATGATCTCATTAACAACTTTTATGAGGGATTGCATAATGACACGAAGATGAACCTAGACTCCGGTTCCGGAAAAGGAGCACTTGACAAGATAGACCACAAAATGGCTAAGGAACTAATTGAAAAGATGGCATCTCGGACTTTCCATTGGAATAATGACTGACACAAGATTAAAGGTAAGAAACAATGTGGAAGTCAAGGGATTGTTAGAGGAACTTAAACAACAAGTGGCCTTGTTGAACTCTAGTAGGTCTCAAGTGTATTGTTGTGAGATTTGTGGAGATCAAGGGCATCCACCAAATGAATGTCCTTTGATGATGGGAGAGACAAATTGTATGGAGCAAGTAAATAATGTGTGGGAATCATTTCCGGCTAGGCAAGTCTTCAACAACAATCAATACCATCCCGGACTGAGAGCCCACCCAGATCTTTCCTATGGCTCGCAAAATGTCCGAAACCCCACCTTCCAACCAAAATCACAATTCACACCCAATTTCCAAGCCCAAAAGCAAAATCCCAACTTTAACCAAGCACCATCAGGTTTTCAAGGGAGAAGTTTTCAACCAAGACCACAATTTCAAGCCCTTAACCAACCTACCTCACCACCCTTCCAACAAGCCACCCAACAAATATTTCAACAAAATTCCCAACCATTTCAACAATCTACTCAACCTAAATCAAATATGGAGCTCATGATGAAACAAATGATGACAACCCAAACCCAATTCATTACTCGCTCTAACCAAAAACAAGGGGAGACCACGTCTTCTATCAACCAACTAAGAACTCAAATGCAAGCTTCTCAACGAATAACGGATAACCAAATCGCGCAATTGGCTTCTCAAGTGAGCCAATTGTAAGGCCCAAATGGTAAATTTCCGGTAAAACCGAAGAGAATCCAAAGACCATCAATGTTATACATTTGAGGAGTGGTAGGGAGTTGGAAGACCGGGTTTTCATCAAGAAGAGAAGGAGTAGCAAACCGAAAGTTGTAGTTGAGCCACCGAAAGTGGTTGAAGATGATCTTGTAGAGGTTGTTGTGGAAACCCCCATGGTGGTTGATGAACCTACCAAGATTGTTGAAGAACCCAAGCAACAAGTTATGAGAACTTATGTGCCACCAATTCCTTTTCCCCAAAGGTTGGCGGCCGCAAGGGTTGAGCAAAAATATGGGAAGTTCATGCATATGGTGAAAGGAATGAGCATCACCATGCCTTTTATTGATGCCATCAAAGAGATTCTCGCATATGGGAAATTCTTGAAGGAGTTGATTTCCAACAAAAATTTCTTGAATCCCTCAACAACGGTGAATTTGTCCAAGGAATGTAGTGTCATTTTAATGAATGAGTTACCCCAAAAGCTTGAAGATCCGAGGAGTTTTTCTATACCATGCACCATTGGAACCGTTCAAATAGAGAGGGCTCTATGTGACTTGGGGGCAAGCATTAGCCTTATGCCTCTCAAGACCTTCAAGAAATTGAAAGGCTTTGAACGCTCACCTACTAGAGTGTCTTTACAACTTGCGGATAAATCGGTGAGATATCCAATTGGCCTTGTGGAAGATGTCCCGATCAAGGTGTGGAAATTTGTGATACCTTGCGACTTTTATGTGGTGGATATTCCCGAGGATTCCAAAATTCCAATCATCCTAGGGCGCCCATGCCTTGCTACCGGGGGCGCAATGATCGATGTTAAGAATGGGAAGCTTTCCCTTCAAGTTGGTGATGACAAGATGGAATTCTTGTTGGAAAATTCCATGAAATCTCCTTCTATGAGTGACTCTTGTTATAGAGTGGATGTGTTAGAGGATTGTTTGAATGAGCATAATCTTGAGCCTTCATACTTAGATCCATTGGAAGTTTGTCCAACAAACAAGGAGGGAAATGGAGGTGGTCTTGTATTAAGAGTTGATATGAAGGGAGATTTGGGTGAAGATGACCCAAGAGAAGATGAATTTGAAGACCAAATTAATGATGAGATTGAATCATTTTTTAACTCTCCGGATTCATTTGATCTAAGCTCTTTAGAAGATGCAGCTTGGTGGGATAACTCTTCAAGTGGTTGGGAAGCTCAAATTGATACCTTGGAGGCGGCCCTCAATAGAAATGGTTCGGTTCAAAAGGAGAGTCAAGAAAATTGGGATATGAATGATAGCATTATGAACCTCAATGTTTAGAAGTTGACTCCTCCACCTACTATTCCCTACCAATTTCCTTACCTTGATGACCAAGAAGAGAGTTGTCCAACAAGTGAAACTTATGAGATCTCGTTCCTCCTACCATCTAGCAACCATTCCAAGATGAAGGGTTCTAATAATCAAAAGGACCCAAGAAAGGGAGCCAAGTAGGGTAAGAGGAACCATGACAAGAAGTGTTGGAAAAGAAGTTGGGTGAGCCTTCTATGAAATGATGTTACTTGTGCTTGTTTGAGGCTTTTGTTAAAGCCTTGACCGGTTGCTTCGCGCCTTGAGTGACATGGATCACGCTACTTAGAAATTCGAGCAACAAAATTTTGGATGAGAGGTTTGGTGGAGTCCCTTAAGAACCACCACATTGTTCGTATTCTCTTCCTTTGCTTTATTTATGTTTTGTTTGCATTTGCGTTTTGTTTACTTAACCGAATAGTAGTTAATTTAAATTAGCTCAATCTCTTTGCATTCATGTAGTATATGTAGTTTGCATTGTCTTTTCAATTTAGCATATAGAATAATTCATGCATTACAGTCATTAGCCAAAAACCACAAAAACTTGAAAAATCAAAAAAATCTTCAAAAACATGTAATTCATTTCCAAATTTCCTCCACACATTTATTTCCATTGGAAATATGTAAATAAATAACTGTGGGGAGGAAATTCTATCATTTAAAAATACCAAAAACATGTTATTTATTTTCAAGTATTCGAAAAAATAATCCAAAAACATGTTCTTACATTTTGGAAAATTTAAAAGTCAACAAAAATATGTTATTTATTCTTCCTATTCTCTCCCTATACTTTGTTCCATTGAGGACTATGTAAATTTCAAGTGTGGAGAAAGAAATATCTACTTTGTGCATATTGTTTATATTTGTATATATTTATTTGTTAATTTGGAAAAATTCCAAAAATTTCAAAAATATTGCATTGTTTATATTATTTATATTGCATTTATCCTAATCATTTTGGTAGGCAACATATGAATCATCGGAGAAGACGCTTGGTAAAACTCTTCCAATTCTTTTCTCCTTTATCCTTCCTTTTGTTTTTGTATATAATCATGGAGGAGGACGGGATATGTGATGTGGATGTTCCCTTTGGGAACCGTTTTGGATATGATTGTGTTGTTGGTGTATTGTTAGGACTAGAAATTGTGTGCATTTAGACTAGAAATGTATATATGTGTTCACTCTTGCATTCACGTAGCTTGTTCATAGGTGTAGTTTGCATCCATACACATTGCATTTCATTTGTAAATATTTGCATAGTGAGTCTAAATGTGGAGGGCATATGTTGCCAATGATGATAATTTGTTTTGCTCGTGTCATTTCCCTTTTGATAGCTCGTACCTCTTGATGACACGTGTTAGTGTTTTTGCTTGCAAAAATCCGGAAGTCTAGCTTAACAACCAAGTTGCGACCACCTTGTGAGACCATGTTAGACCCGAGACTTGACCTAGGTTTGACATAGCTACTAAAATGTGAGGATATAGCTTCCATTTGGTCGGCCCATCAAACCGGTCTCGTTAGGTATTTGTGAGTAGTTCTCCTTACGTGGTATGTCACGTCAAAACGCATAAGTATGGTGCTCATTCTTTACCGTAGAAGTGTCGATGTGCATGTTGAGACAATTTTGTTCAAATAAAGTAGCCTCTCATAGCCAAATAAGCTTATTTTGCACCCATTTGATCATCTTTCCCTTTTGTTTACCCAATTTGTGCCTAAGCCTTGTCATTTCAATTGCCAATAAAATAACTACATTCCATAAACATCTCACCTTTGTTGAGTAGTTCGTCTCTGTAGTGGTTTTGAGAAGTATAATTGGGTAGGAAATTTGATTTTTATTGAGGTGAACGGTCATAAATATCACAAAAGTGAATGAAGCTTGATGGTTGGACAATTTTTGCATTATTAGGAGGGTTACGAGTGAATGAAAAAGAAAGAAAAAATGAAGAAGAAAAACAAATAGAAAAAGAGAAAAACAAAATGAAAAACAAAAAAGGAAAAGAATGTACATTTTTGTGTCAAATAAAGAGTTTGTTTTGAAGAGGACTGAATAATTTTTGAAAATGGCAATCTTGCCATATTTTGTGGAAGAATTCTTTTGCATTTGCTATGGTTTAGTGAATTGGTTAGATGTGGCGACTACTCGATTCTTTGTAATACTACGGTTTTATGAGTCTTTGGGTACTTTATCGAGTGGGGCTTACTCTGTCGAGTAAGTAGTTTTTGACGCAAAACAGTAGTCTGCCTGTAGGGTACTCGATCGAGTAAGTTGGTTACTCGATCGAGTAAGTGCCTTACTCGATCGAGTAAGTGTGTTTTACGGGTTGTTTTAGCCGGGTTTTGTTAATAACGCGAGATTTATATAAAAGGCTTCCGTCATTGTTCTTAATCATTTTTACTTCTTAAAACCTTTTAAGAGAAGAGAAAAGAGTTACGTAGTTCGCTTTCGTCGCGTTATTAACAAATCCCAAAGGCTAAGGTGGTCGGATCGTCGTGTTCTTTACGCCGTTGAGTTCGTCGTGTCGAGGGTAAGATCCTTGTATAGTTTTTATGTTGTTTCTTTAAGTTTGGTTAAAACCCTAATTTGGTAGATTTGGGGGTTTTGGGTATGTTGTATGGATTGGGTGATAATTATGTGAATATGTGTTGTAGGAGGAGGATTCGTAGAGGGACATTGTTGTTTAGCTGCTGTGACGGTCTTGTGGCTGCTATTCCAGGTAGGGTTTCCCTACTCAGTATTAGTTACATGATGTGTGTGGTAATTGTGCTGTAGATGGTAATTGTTGGTTGTTTTAGACGGTTGTGATATTGTGTTGTTGATTGTTTCAGACGGTTGTGATATTGTGGTGTTGATTGTTTCAGACGGTTGTGATATTGTACTGTTGGTAATTGTTGGCGTTGTGACGGTTGTTTTTTATTATCGTTGACTGTTGTTGTATCTGTCTGTGTTCTTCGGGGTGCGTCCCTGGCTGAGTGGAGTCACTTGCGGGAGTGGCTTCACGCCCTTGATTCGCCTCCTGTGGAACCCGCCACAGGAGGGATATGCACATTAATGAACATGGGTTTATCGCTCGATGGAGATGAGCGGGGCTTAGGTGGGAACGGCAGGCTGCGGTCCCCCAGCGGCGAGGAGTAACTGTTGCGATGGATACTCGCGGGGCTACACACTTTAGTGTGTAGTTAGTTGTGTGGAGATTGGAGATGGAGCGGGGTTGTGTTGAGTTGTTTTGAACTGTTTGTGTACTTGTTTCATTGTGGCATTGTTTTTGTGTAATTAGTATTGACCCCGTTTAAATGTTTTAAAAGCGTGTTGATCCATTCGGGGTGGTGAGCGATTATTGAGCGGGTATGATATGACGCGTATGGGATAGCTGGGATGAGTCATCACGTGGCAGTTAGAAGTCTTCCGCTATGTCAGACGATTTTTTATAGCTTTGATAGTTTTAGCAGTACACCGTCTGAGAATCTTGTATTTCAGTTTAACAGTTTTGGTTTTGATCATGTAATCACTTTAAACTATATTGTTATTTAAATTATGTTTCTTCATTGTCATTTGATTATCATTGCCTCGGATAACCGAGATGGTAGCACTTTCATGCCTTGAGTGGTCCTGGTAAGGCACTTGGAGTATGGGGGTGTTACAAAATGGTATCAGAGAGACGATTCTGAAACCTGTAACCAATGAATCCAATGAACATAGGGAGTCAAATAAAATGAACCCGGGGTAGAAGTTGTAGGAGCTAATACAAAGACTTGGGAGACGTCCTAAAGTCGCGAACTCGCCCTACAATTTTGAACCGGTCACCATGGGATATGTGTCGGGATCGTTATGTGCTTATTGTGTGCTTTGTGTATCTATATAGTAGTATGTTGTATGAATTGATGGATGCATGCATGTGGAGGATGGGAGATCTGAGTTGAAAGATGATGATGACGTGAATTGTATGTTGGTTGATTGTAAAGCATGAAAGTATAATGATTGATACATATAATTTGGCATGTTATAATTATGAAAGGAAAAGTGTTTTGTTTATATATATATAAAGCGATGCGTAAGTATATATGTTGTTGTAGTCGTTTTGAGTAAGATTATAGAAAGTTGGGAGTGTGAATTGAACATGTGTTGGGTGAATATGTTGAACGAATATGGTGGATAAATATGTGGCATGGTGGATGAATTAGTGGAAAAAGATGAATAATCGTTGTATGATAATATGATTTATGATTAAGCATGTTATATAATGGAAGTTATTTTATAATGTTGTTATGCTAGTAACATGTGAATAGGGGACTTGATGTCATGTATTTGTGATTTTGTTTACGAAAAGTGATAGAATAAAAGCATGTGGTTAAGTCATGATTGGCAAGTTAATAAATTATGTGCATAATGAATGTTGTTGCTTTGCTTTCAAAAATAGTAACATGTGATTGGGACTACTGGTTTTATGAGTATTGGGTTGTTTTTGTTTACCTTGTTGTCGTTTAAGTTGTTTGGAAGTAAAATCAAGTAGTTGTGTTTTTCGATTATAAAGAGGTTGTCTTTAAACTGTTATAAATTGAGATGTATAAATGATTTTAATGTGATTCCAATTGGAGGAGATAGCTTGTTCTTTTACGATTCTAACGATAGGTCACATGCCCAAAACGACCAAGAAATGAGTGAGTTATGACCGTTTTACGAAAACTGGACAGTGCTGAGAAATGCGTAAGGTACTCGATCGAGTGGCCCTCACTCGATCGAGTGCACCTTGGTACTCGATCGAGTACCCCTTACTCGATCGAGTAGCCTGGTAATTTTTTTATATACGTCTCTGACTTTAACCTACTCGATCGAGTAAGTCATTTACTCGATCGAGTGGCCTGTACTCGATCTAGTGACCCCTATTTGGGTCATATGCTTATCTTTGACTTCGTTGCATATTATGTTTACTTCAAAGGTGTTATTTTGCTTCTTTATGCATTGTTTTATATGTATGTTGAGCCTGATGCGTAAGTTACCCAAACTTATGATGTAAGGAGTGGCACCTGTGGTGAGTATGAGTTATATGTGGTTGTGATAGATAGTGGAAAAAGAAAAGAAAGATCGTTATGGCTTAATTGAGACATAGAGCATGTTTTCTGAGATGAGATGAGTGATATGATTGTGTGTTGAGTAACGTAAAAGCAAGTGAATATGGGCAAGGGATGATGTGAGTCTAAGGAACGTGAGAATAAAAAGATTGAAAGTAAGGATGTGGATAGTGGCAGCTTGAGATGTGTAAAGAATTATGGAGGGAGATGGTTAGGAGTCGTGTGGGTTAAGGATATATGTAGTGAAAGTTCGTTTTAAAGGGGTTGAGAAGAGTGGTATATAGTGAACTTTATGGAGACATGTCGCGAGGTAGATTTGTACACAGTGAGTGAGTTTGGGAGATTTGGTTTATTAAGAGATGAAACTACTGTGTGATTTCCTTGGGCAATTAACAGTATGAAATGAATTCTGATTTCTAGAGAAGTACAAAGGAGATGCAATTGTTTGAATATTGAACGTTGATTTTATGGATAGATTAGTGGCAAGTGTGAGTGATAGCATAATAAGAGAAGATTCATGGTAAGAAAGAGTGAGATGATATCGATATAAAATAATGGGATTTGAGTTTTGGAGTGATGAGAAGGTAATTGGAGCACTAAAGAGTTAGGTAGAAGTAATAAGGAGTTGAGCTATTAAATGGTATTGTTGAGTATAAAGAGAAAAGAAGGATAAAAGTAGGATGAGAAAAATGTTCACCGGAGTTATGTGACATAAAAGTAAGGAATCGTCGAGATGTATGATACTATCAAGAGTAAGTAAGTTAATGGTTATACAGAAGTTTCAGGACAACATGATTAATCATGAGTTTCGAGGAATTAAGGGAGTATGAAGTTGGTGGAGTATTTGCACGATACGAGATTTTCGGTGGAGAGTTAGATGATGATACAATTAAGGATAGTATTGGGAAGAATGTTGAAGTAATTTTGTTGATGGATTCGATGTTCGTTATTTGGGATGTTAACCAAAAATAGGAAAGAAATCGTGATGTTTAGAGATAAGTGTAAGAGGTTTGATGTCCGGGCAGTGGTAGTGTTATGGTTTGTGACTAGTGGTTAAGGGTGATGGTATATTAGAAAGGTAGCAATTCTAAAGAGGTTGATTTTGTAGAGACCAGATTGTTATGTATGGTTGTGAGAGAGTATAAGATGTGGTTATATGAGGCGGTTGTTAGTAATTGAGTATTAATGGTATGGTTACAATTGGCAGGGGGTGATGGATATGCGAATGGGAGAATATGTTATGAGGGGTATACGAGTTAAGCTCGGGTGAGAGGTAACTTTTATCAGGTGGTAACTTACGTGATCAGGATTGACTAATTGGATGTGATTACATGTCTATGATGTGTATAAATGTTTATGTGGGGTTCTGACCTCACGGGAAGTGGTATGGTGTGATAGTTATAAAGCTGTTATCTAAATGTTCTGTAATATATGTTGGATACGGTAACCTAGTGGAATGATGATTAAAAAGGTAATAATTTGAGTGATCTGGCATGACTGGTTATACTTGTATGTATTCATGATACATGTTAATCTGTGATATGGTAAGGGGATGATATTCATGAGGTTATTATCTGTTTAATTCATATAATATGTTGCGTTGTGATTTAGTAAAGTGGATTTGAGTAAGTTTTGTTTCTTGTCTGAGAAGTTATTCTGAGTCAGTGTTTATGGAAATTGTATGTAGTTGTGATGTCTATCAATGTGGTTGTTGTGCCTCGGGTGGTGATCCGGGCACGGTACTTAGTGTTGTGATGCGGATATTTTCGCACTGCGGTGTGGCTGTTGGTGACGGTGTTGCGATGCCGTCACCGGTTGTGATGGAGTAGGCGGGATGATTATGATTCGAGTTTCGAAAGTACATACCAGTCATACATAGATTGTTGTTTTGTTTGATGTTGCTTCCTGTGAGTTTCGGTTTGTACAGATAGACAGTTGTTTTGTTTATTGATGGTTCTTACCGGTTTAAGTTTGGGAATGAGGGTAAAGTATGATATGAAAGAGAGTTGTGTCTGTTTTCGTCGTTGTCGTGATATAGTGATATTCTGTTGATGGGACACAGTTGTGAGAAGTTGTTACAGTACATGTGATCTTGTTGTAGATGAGGCATTGGTGAACATAGTCATGGCAAGTGATTTGTGGAACATGTGTTGTACTAATATGGACGCTGCAGAGGGTTCATAATCAGATTTTGGGACAATGAGTGTAGGGTGTTTGGAATTAGTGACATGTTAAGTTATGTATGAGTTTTGCGGTAACGAAAGAAAGGAACTTGAGGATCTAGTGTGAGTGTACGTAACAGATATGGATCGTGAGTTATGCTTTTGGTGATAGGAGTTTTATATAGTTTATATAGAGAGGTATGTCGTGTTGGCGGTAATGTGGAAGAGTTAGAGTGTCTCTTATGATCAGGATTTTGTGGTATTGGTTAGATGGCATGCAGAATGAGTTGAGGTATGAGAACTGTTTAAGTAAGAGAGCCTTGGAAATAGGAATGGTTATAAGTGTGAGGGTATAGGCGGTTATCTTTGACATGTGGTAGTGATGAAGTTAATGAGAGGATATAGCTAAGGATCTTGTATTAGTGAGTTACGAGGACGTAACATGTGTCTTAAGAAGAGTAGGATGCAGCAAAGAGCGTTTGAGGGTTGTGCATGTCCTAGTATAATTGGAAGTAGAGTGTTGGTGTAGCATAAAGTATGGATTTGTATATATTGTGGTTGATAGTGTTAAAAGGTCATGGACGTGCTTGTAGTAGTTCGATGTTTAGGAATGGGAGAATATTTCGATAGTGTTGACAGTTGGATGATGATGTTTAGGAGTTCGAGAGTGTTGACAGTGGGATGACGATGTTTATGAGTGTGAGTAAACTTCGAGGACGAAGTTCCTTTTAAGGGTAGTAGAATGTAACATTCCGTTTGATTTTTATGAGTGTCTTGATCTTGGATTTTAAGGTGGATAATATGTTAGTGAAACGGAGCTAGCAACGTTTGTGGATGGTAGTTGGTAGTGTATGGAGTTAGTGTCGAGGGAGACTATGATGTAGTTGATACGATATCATGAGCCATGTTGTGGAGGTAAACATGGTTGGTGGAGTTGGTGTTAAGAGTTCATGTTTTATAGGGTGAATTTTTGTTTTGAGTTCTTAGTTGCGTTGTTGTGTCTTAGTCACGTTGGTAGGTTTGTTTTTTATGTATGACTTGAACTTCGGGGACGAAGTTCCTTTTAAGGAGGGAAGACTGTAATAATACGGTTTTATGAGTCTTTGGGTACTCTACCGAGTGGGGCTTACTCTCTCGAGTAAGTAGTTTTTGACGCAAAACAGTAGTCTGCCTGTAGGGTACTCGATCGAGTAAGTTGGGTACTCGATCGAGTAGGGGGCACTCGATCGAGTAAGTGCCTTACTCGATCGAGTAAGTGTGTTTTACGGGTTATTTTAGCCGGGTTTTGTTAATAACGCGAGATTTATATAAAGGCTTCCGTCATTGTTCTTAATCATTTTTACTTCTTAAAACCTTTTAAGAGAAGAGAAAAGAGTTACGTAGTTCGCTTTCGTCACGTTATTAACAAATCCCAAAGGCTAAGGTGATCGGATCGTCGTGTTCTTTACGCCGTTGAGTTCGTCGTGTCGAGGGTAAGATCCTTGTATAGTTTTTATGTTGTTTCTTTAAGTTTGGTTAAAACCCTAATTTGGTAGATTTGGGGGTTTTGGGTATGTTGTATGGATTGGGTGATAATTATGTGAATATGTGTTGTAGGAGGAGGATTCGTAGAGGGACATTGTTGTTTAGTCTTTGTGACGGTCTTGTGGTCGCTATTCCGGTAGGGTTTCCCTACTCAGTATTAGTTACATGATGTGTGTGGTGATTGTGTTGTAGATGGTAATTGCTGGTTGTTTCAGACGGTTGTGATATTGTGTTGTTGATTGTTTCAGACGGTTATGATATTGTACTGTTGGTAATTGTTGGTGTTGTGACGGTTGTTGTTTATTATCGTTGACTGTTGTTGTATCTGTCTGTGTTCTTCGGGGTGCATCCCTGGCTGAGTGGAGTCACTTGCGGGAGTGGCTTCACGACCTTGATTCGCCTCCTGTGGAACCCGCCACAGGAGGGATGTGCACATTAATGAACATGGGTTTATCGCTCGATGGAGATGAGCTGGGCTTAGGTGGGAAGGCTGCGATCCCATCGGGCGGCGAGGAGTAACTGTTGCGATGGGTACTGGCAGGGCTACACACTTTAATGTGTAGTCGGTGTGTGGAGATTGGAGATGGAGACGGGGTTGTGTTGAGTTGTTTGAACTGTTTGTGTACTTGTTTCATTGTGGCATTGTTTTTGTGTAATTAGTACTTCGACCCGTTTAAATGTTTTAAAACTGTGGTGATCCATTCGGGGATGGTGAGCGGTTATTGAGCAGGTATGATATGACGCGTATGGGATAGCTGGGATGAGTCATCACGTGGCGTTAGAAGTCTTCATTGTGTCGACGATGTTTTATAGCTTTGATAGTTTTAGCAGTACACCGTCTGAGAACCTTGTATTTCAGTTTAACAGTTTTGGTTTTGATCATGTAATCATTTTAAACTATATTGTTATTTAAATTATGTTTCTTCATTGTCATTTGATTATCATTGCCTCGGGTAACCGAGATGGTAGCACTTTCATGCCTTGAGTGGTCCTGGTAAGGCACTTGGAGTATGGGGGTGTTACATCCTTAGCCTCACATGTCTTAAAACGGTGCTTGCACCAACCTCTTTTCACCGAACCCGAGCCCATTACAACCCGATTGTCTCTTGCATGTGCATCATTTGGCATTTCTCTTGCGGATATTGGATTTAGTACCATATTACATTGCGGGCATGCTTCGCAAGTCGAGTTTAGATGAGTGATTTTGTCTACTTTTTATCACAAAAATCACCCCGTTCTTTCATTTGAGTGACTAGTGAAACCCGTGAGAGTCGGGCTTTGGTCTCCTTTTGGTCAAGGGTTTCATATTAGGTCGAATCTTGCGTGTGTCGTGTCATTCTTGGGAGTATAGCGAAGTACTTCTCCTTTTCCGCCTAGAATTTGTTTCTTAGGCATTCCGTGTTGTCAATTTTGGCTACTTGAGCTAGAATTAGGGAGTCGGCACCTTGGTAAGACCCGGAGATGGCATCCTCGACTATTGAGACTCTATTCGATTTTTGAAAGAAAACGGCCGCTTAGATGAGGAAAGCGGTTTGACTTTTTGTGATGCATCTTATGTGCTATTTCGTGCTTAAATGTTGGGACGTATCAAAAGTTTCCGCAAGCCCCCACTTGCCTTGCATCGGAATGCACATCTCATTGTGTTTCATTACGAGTTAAAGGGACGGAGAAGGCCCGTTAATTGCCTTTCATCGGATATTAATAGTTTAGATAGTCTTTTTATATTACGGATCTTAGTTTATTAAATGAGCTTACTCGATGACGAGTAAGGTTTAAGTGTGGGGATGTTTGATGAATAGTATTTTAGTCATATTTTACCCCTCATTTATACTTTATTACGACTCGATGTTGCGTGCTTAATTATTTAATAAGCACATTTAATTACTAATTTATAATAATTGGTCGTATTAGTTATATTTAATAATTAGTCGGTTTTATATAATATTACTATTATTACTATTATTGTATTATGATATTAATTTCATGTGTAGGTGAAAGGGGAAAGCAAGGTGGAATAATGAGGCGGAAATCGGAAAGCAAGCGGGTTAAAGAAGTGAGACGGGTCAAGATAGAGTCAAAGGAAGGAGATGGAAAGAATTACATAAACAAAGTCAACCCTTGAATTTGACTCACTTCA